>NW_022196901.1:50466-76820 GCF_008632895.1 Mastomys coucha
CACCACCACCACCACCACCACCATAAATTAAATAAATTTAGTGACACATGGAAAGTGAGATTCTATATGCAAAAAGAACCAGTCTTTTGAGCACCCAACATACACTTACCAAATCTTAATTGAGAAATCCTTTTTCTTTATACAAAGAGAAGAGTAGGAAGACTTCAAGCTATATCTACCAATATTATAACATTACAGATGAGAAGCCTGGGTACCATGGGAGTAATTGGGCTCCTGGCATTTATTGCACCAGTTAGACATCTGACTTATAGTTTTCACAGATCTTTTTCCTAGGGCACCTGCTTCCAAAGGAAATATCTCAAGCTGCTGAGAACAAGAGAGGACCTACACATCACAGACTCTTGCTTCTGGCTCTATGGCTATTTTAGCACCTTTCAAGCCATCAATTACCAATAGCTCTAAGGAGTTGGGGATGGGACTTCGTGCCCACCTCCACTCTCCATGATGAAATTTTGCCTGGCTTGAGGTTTCTCAAGTCTTATATGTGCTATCACAACTGCTGTGAGTTCATATGCTCAACTGCCCTGCAGTATGAGGGTTGTCAGATGTGGTAATCTATAAGCCTAATCCGAAGTCATTAAGAAATGGTTTAGCAGATGTCCATTTAGCTGAGTAACAGCAGTAGGTTATCCTCGAGGGCCTATAACCTGCTTAGCCACAAGTTCCTGGTCCCCCAGGTGGTGCAAGAAATGCGTTTCAACTGGTAAAGTGAGCCTTGAATCCAACAAGAAAAGAATTGGTGACTCCCATGATATTCCTGCCACCCCTGTAGCAGTGGGAGTGTCTCTCCAGGCTGATCACTGTTGTAGACTGCAGGGTTCACAGCTGGGTAAGACTAGTGATTCCTTTTAGCCTCTAGTGGCACACCTAGCATATTCCAGCATTAAAAAATCCAGTCAGTATGAATGAGGCCTCCAGCTTGATTTCTCTGTTTTATGCCTCAAGTGTGGTGTCTTCAGCAACTGGGTTTTACCATAAAGATCTGGAGGGTAACCAAGAGCAATGGCAATAGCCTGTAATGTTTGGGGGTCAGTGGGACCTTACTGAGCAATTATATTTTAATTTTAGATAAACAACACATCACTTTTTTACTTCCATGAAATATTTGTACATATAATGGCAAATTTTTTGTGAATCCAATAAGTGCCAAAATATGAAGTTCTCCCCTATGACAGTCAACTTCCGGCAAGTCATCAATGAGCGAAATGATTAGCACTGCCATAAATCAACATTAACTTCTTGGCCATTTGTCTACTGACATCATTGCTCCTCACGTAGGATCTGAGTAACTGCGATCAACACCTCTGATGGCATCAATAAGCATGGTAATGATCAGGAGAAATTTTATCACACTCTAAACAGCTGCAGAAAACCACACTTTCCAGAAAGACAATGCACAGGCCCATGTCCGAGAGACAGAAGTTCAAATCCCTCTCCTAAGAGCCACATGGCTGGATTACTTGAAGCATATTGTCTGATTCCCTTCCTTTGTCTTCTTATTTTACCTTCATAAAATAAGGGGCTATTAAGTTTTGTAATGATTAAATGTAATAAGGAAGAAAAACCTGGTCACTTCCCAGAATGTAGCTCGAGTTTTACAGATCATAATGGTTTGCTATGGATAAGCTATAATTCCCAATACACATTCCTTAAACATGTGAGCAAAGGCAGACTGATGAGAGTCTTGAATGCCAAAATGAGGGGACCCTTGCTATCTACAATTTAAAGCTACATCAGGCGACCTCCTCCCACGATCTTACTGACTTCGTTAGAAACTGTATGACATGTCATTTCCTAAAAGCTCAAGCATGCAGGTCAAATGGCCTCCTTTCTAAACACTCCTTCAGACCAATCTTGTTAAAGTGGACACTGAGTGGTGAAGCCCTTTCCATGATCCAGATTTGTGGAATATGAGAAATGGGCAAGTGCTAGAAGTGACCAGATCAAAAATCCAGGCACCAGCACAAACCTTTATCTGAAACCAACCCTTGTAAGAATCTATACAATGGACATAATAGCATGCAGACATGTAGATTCAACAGGTCAAACATGGTATCTGCTTGGAGGAATGACTCCATGTCTCCTTCTTCTTTAGAATTTCCCTGAAGTTCCATGACACACAGGCCCTTGCTGTGCGCTCACTCATACCCCAAGTGTTCAGAAGCTTACAACAAAAAAATAAAATGAAAAACTAGTTGTTCAGAAGAACGTTGTCTAGAAAATGTTTTGCATTTGTTTCTAACCAGAATACATCAGACAACTGACACTTGGGACTCAATCCTTACTCCATCTTACCCTTCACCATGCAGGCTGCAATGGTCACCAGCCCACAACTCACACCTTTGGAACTTGCAGATGTGTGTTATCTGCTCCCGCTGTTGGGTGAGCGTCACATGCTTCTTATCTTTTTATAACCACTTCTGGCTGTTATCTGGGCTCCTTGTAGTCCTTGTCTCTTGTACATGAGGAACAGTTTCCATCTTCTCCCCTGGTTATTAGAAAAGCAATATAATTATTCAACTGTAGCCTATAATCTCCTGCCAGAGACAGTTTTTAATTGGACCTTTTATTTTGTGGTAGTGTGTGTGTGTGTGTGTGCGTGCGTGCGTGCGTGCGAGAGAGAGAGAGAGAGAGAGAGAGAGAGAGAGAGAGAGAGAGAGAACTACCTGCAGAAGCTGGTTTTCTCCTTTCATTGCATAGGTCATGTTGCTAGGCTTGGAAAGAATTCCCCTATTCCCTGAGTCATCTTGCCATCCCCTAAAGCTTTTCCTTAAAGCTACATTGTTTTTCAATACTGGAAATTAAAGATAAGGTCCTACAATGCTGGTCAAATGCTCAGAACTCTAGACTATCCCTATCCTCTCGTCTTTTCTGTTTGTACAGATGGGGTCCTCCAAGTTTCCCAGGCTGACCTTAAACTCATTCTGTGGTCCAGGCAGGCCCTGAATTTGCAACCCTCCTGCTTTAGTTCCTAAGTAACTGGGATCAAAGGCTATGACACCAGATCCAAATTAAAGCTGTATTCTTATCCCATGACCAGAACTGAATACCAGTAAGGGCCTACACCACCTTTCTGCCACTAACAAGACACCTGAAGAGGATGATACTCTTGCCTTCAGAGTTATTGTTTTAATTGTAAGTCCTAAGTTTTTTGTTTTGTTTTGTGTGTGGGGGGGGTTAACCTTTACTCTTTTGTTTGTTGTTTGTTTGTTTGTTTTTCGAGACAGGGTTTCTCTGTGTAGCCCTGGCTGTCCTGGAACTCACTCTGTAGACCAGGCTGGCCTCAAACTCAGAAATCCACCTGCCTCTGCCTCCCAAATGCTGAGATTAAAGGTGTGTGCCACCACTGCCCAGCAACCTTTACTCTTATAATTTTTCCACCCTTACTATTCTGGTCCTGCTCTGTGTAGCTTTAGAGTACCTGATGTCACCAAGGCCCCATCTAGTCACAGGAGATCATAGGGTATTAGACAAAAGCAATGGACACAAAAGCAAGTAAAGTAAGTTTACATCCAGCATTTGCTGTTCACTGGCTGGATGACTCTGACAAGTCAATTAACTGCTCTAGACTTTAGAGTTCTCTGAGGAACATCTAGAAACATGTAGTCCCCATAACTTTATGCACTACACCTCCACTTCAATAACATCTACTCTCATAGCGATGGTATCCTGGATGTTTCTGCCCATCTAAGGGTGAACAGCCTTTGCTTTACTTCAATTTTTGCCAGATGACTCCTCAAATTCTTTCTTACTGGCTCTGTGTAACTTAGCTTAAAGACAGAAGAAATGATTTCTGTCATCTCTGAATTGTGGAAACAGAGTCACTAACCTAAGTAGAATTAGACCTATTTTCTATGTACTTAAAATATTATATATGCAAAATTTCCCTAGGTCATACAAATATAACATACTATATAAATGGTAAATTATATAGTTTTTAGATAGCTAATGAAATTATCTAGTGGGACCAGGCATAGCAACAAATGACTTTAATCCCAGCACTCAAGAGGGTCAAGGCAGGAGGATCTCTGAGTTTGAAGTCATTCTGGTCTACACAAGAGTTCCAGAACATTCAGAACTACACAGAAAGAACTCATTTCATTAATAATAATAATAATAATAATAATAATAATAATCCAGAATGGTTTTGTTTTCTTAAATAGTGAAGACAAAGAATGACAGAAGATATTAACTATAAGCCTCATTTTTATCCTCATTTTCTTCAGAGAAACCTCCTGATTTTTTATATATGTGTGCATTTACATATGTGCACATATACACACAGTATATACACTTTATACCAATATACACACTCAACCTGTTGTATTATGCTCATGGAAAGGCAAAAATAATTTCCAGATGAGACTTTAAAGAACCCCTCAGTCATACTTTTTCTCCACCGAGCCTGAGTTTCTTCCTCATTGTCATTTAGAAAAGAGCTGGTTCCTTATAGCAACAGAGCTCAGGGTTTCCAGGAAACTCCTTGAGGGTCCTGGCAGGAGCTATAAGATAGGAGTTACCTACAACTTGGGTCTAAATCCTTTCATTATCAGATGCCTACAGCCAGGGTGATAGCCAGCTCACCACTATGACAAGCAAAAAGTGGCCATAATTGTGAGTGACCACAAGCCACACCCAGCTGTGGACCAACAGCCTCCATCCCTACCCTCACCTCCATGCCAGTGAGTATAGACAGGAGGAGGCTGGGCTGCCTTTGAGTATGAACTAGTTTCATCTAGGACAGTGGTTCTCAATCTTCCCAATACTTTGACCCTTTAATACAGTTCATGTTGTGGTGATTCCCCAACCATAAAATAAATTATCTCATTGCCACTTCATAACTGTAATTTTGTCGCTGTGATGAGTCACCATATAAATATGTAATATGCAAAGGGGTGGAAACCCAGAGACTGAGAACCACTTATCTGTCCATGGCTTTGATACTACTTCACTTTTAAGGTGTATATGTCACAGGTTAAACCTTGAAGGATGGAGGATGACACTGTGTCACAGCCTCCTGTCCCACTGGACCACTCTGCAGCACATGAGGAGCCATCCCATCCATCCCCAGCACCAGCCTGCTGCAGTTCATTTCCTTATCATGGTGAAAGCAGTCGTTATGGAGAGGTTTCTACCCACTCATGACCACCATGAGGAAACAGGCAAGGTCTTCAGCACTCTCTGCCCAATCTTCTCGGCCGTTGTGACTCCCTTCACACTATATTCCTCTTCCCTGTCTGGTGTTAGAACTCCATCTTCACTCAACCTTTCACTTGTTTCTGCACCGAAAGTGCTGTTCTAAGCCCAGGCATGCTCTTCTCAGATCTTCACATGGCTGTCGACTTGGTTAATTACATTCACCCTACTTAGTGGATAGATAAAACCTTACAAAACCTTCAAAATATAATTTATAAAATGTTAATAGAAAAATAGTGTTTGCTCATTTGCAACATTTTTACCACGAATAACATCCAACGTTTTAACAATTGAGTAATTTAAGCCTTAACTTTTATTTATTTTTTATTTTTATAGTTTTTGAAATAATGTACATTTGACTTAGAAGAATGATTTATTTATCATACATGGGATAATGCTTTTTCCCCATAACACTGACTCCTTTTTGTGTGTGGTAATTTATTTGTTTGCTTATTTTGCGATAGGGTCTCTCAGTATAGACCAGACTGGCCTTGAACTCACAGAGATCCACCTGCTTCTACCTTCTAAGTTCTGGGATTAAAAGCATTGCCACCACCCTCAGCTTTTAAAGACACCATGTCAGTATACAGAGCTTTTATTTACTATAAAGAGCTTGCTGCTAGCTAAATTTCACACACATGCACACACACACACAACTCATATTATGATAAATAGTATGTTGTATCACTAGGTTGTATTGATAATTAGTATTTGCTAATTTTCTTAATCACAAGAGCTGAGATGCAGAGTCTCCCCATGTGTCCATCAATGTACAAATAGATAAGGAAAACATGATTATATAGACAGTTGGTCATTATTCAGCCACACGAAAAATGACCTCATCATTTGTAACAAAATACAGGGTACTAGGGGCAGAGTTTAAACCAGGCACAGAGAGACAAATACCACATTTCTCTCTCTGCTATGTAGAACAACAATAACAACAATAAAAAGAATTCAAAGTAAAAGAAGCTAGAATAGTCATAAGTAGAGGCTAGGAAGAGAAGAGAGGAGATCTAGAGGGAGGTAGATACAGAGTGGTAAACACAGTTGGATGGGAGGAAGGAGCCACAAAGCTCTACTGTGAAGGCTCACAATAACCTATTACATGCACAGGAAGTACTTATGAAGAGCCAGATGGGTATAATTGAAAGACTACAAACCCAGAAACAAGGAAATCCATTACCTTGTTTTGACTACATTGCACCTGTGTATACAAGTATGAACATATCACATTATGCCTCATAGAATTATTAAGCAGAAAACAATTTAGTGACTGTAAAGAAACCATTGCTAATTCCTAATGCATAGATAAGTAGTCACATAGATAAATGGTTACAAGAGCACAACTCCAGTTAAGTATCCATAGGTCTCTCTCAACTAGGAGTAGGTACACAAATGAAATACTGCTGACTTGGATGGAACACAACAACTATCAGGTCATGACTGACATTCAGATCAGAATAAGAAGGGAGTAAGTGACTGGACACTGTCTTCAGTTTCCTGATAAACAATTCATTACATAGTTTACTCAACTGAAGTATGTAGTCCAATAGGTTTTAGTATGTTCATGGATAGATGCAAGTATACAGTGCAGCCACTGTGAGAATCCCCTAAAACTAAAAATAGATCTATCATATGGCCCAGCTATACTACTCCTTGGCAGATGCCCAAAGGACTGAACATCCAACTCCATCGACACTTGCTCAGCCATGATTATTGCCACTCCTTTCACAATAGCTAAGAAACAACCAAATGTCTTTCAATTGCTTACTAGATTATGAAAGCATGCTACACATACATACACAATGAAATTCTATTCAACTGTAAAGGAAAATAAAATCATGAAATTTTCAGGTAAAAAAAATGGAACTAGAAAATGTTATACACATCAAGGTTACCCAGATTCGGATAAATACCACATCTATCTTATTTGTGGACTCTGGCTCTGGCTTCTTAGAAATAGCATTTAATGCAGAAGAACCACATAAACCAAAAATGTAACAAGGGATTATAGGAGGGAAGAGGGGAAGGATCTCTAGAACAGGGATAGTAGGACACAGGCACTATGAAGAGGAACATGGGAAAAATGAGGGGTGATAATTAACTGGGAATGGGGATGGAAGGGCAATACAAAGCCAGCAAGAGGAGAGAGATACCCAAAAAAGAAAAGTCTTGGGGAAAAAGGAAAATCATTACTCAAAGAAAAGTAATGATTCTAAAGTCCCATACCAACAGGAAGTGACTCGGCTAACTCCCAGGACAAAGATGCCGATAAAGGAGGAACATCAGAGAAGTCAGTCAGTTCACAAAACCTTTGCTTTCATGCTTGGAGAGACAGGAGGAGGAGGAGGGGGGGGGAGGAGGAGGAGGAGGAGGAAGAAGAAGAAGGGGAGGAGGAAGAAGAAGGGGAGGAGGAAGAAGAAGGGGAGGAGGAAGAAGAAGGGGAGGAGGAAGAGGTAGAAGAGGAAGAAGAGGAGGAAGAAAAAGAGGAGGAGGAAGAAGAGGAGGAGGTGGAGAAGAAAGGGAAAAGGAGGGAAGGGGAAAGGGGAGGGAGAAAAGAAGGAGGAGGAAGAGAAAACACCTGCGCAAACCACTACAGGCATATTTGTGTCAGAAATGGTTCTCAACCCTAAAACCAAAAGAACTGAAGAGGCTTCGCTCAGGGTGAACTCTCCAGTGTCCTGAAAGGTCTCAAGGATGAAGCCAATGGTCGCTTTGCTGGAGGAGAACAAGAAAAGGCAATATGGATCTGCATGCAAATCCTGAAACAAGCTCCTTTGGCTTATGAGCCATTCTCTGTCTATACATGCCATGGAATATGAGGACCAAGGTGGCATGGAGAAATCATTGTAGTAGTAGTTGATTGCTGCACACTTAAATTCCAGTGACACAGAAGAATGGATTAGGTTGGCAGAAATGTCTCTGGAACAAGAAATTAAGCAGGCTATTTTTTCCTATACCAATGTTCTTAAATATGAACCTACTAACACCAGCTACTTGAGGGAGGGGTCAAACATTTATGAGCAGATGGATGATCATAAAATGGCCATAGATGGTTATAAGCATATTTTAAATCTTTGTCTCCATCTGATGGAAAACATTTTATGCAGTTGGTTACAGATATAGCCAAGAGTGTAAAGCCATGATACAAAGCCAATGATAGTACTTTAACTATAACATAATTGAAGAAAATTTCTCAAAGCACCAAGGCCTAGTCTCCATGAAAGACATTAACACAACAGCTGAATTATATATTTCCAGCAAGCAGTATAGCAAAACTTTGGAGGTAATTGCAGATTTTTTTTCCTGCAATTATCCTAGAAAATGAAACTTTAGAAGAAGCCACTTCAGAAGAAAATAAAGGTTGTAGTTACCTCCAGAAGTACAGGAGAAGAGGGGGGGCATAAAGAAAGGAGAGAGGACCTACAATTGTCTCTTTAAAATGTCCAGCTGGGCAGGTGCACAAGAAAAAGAGAAACAGGAAAAGAAACTGTACCAACTAACAATGTCTTATTACTATATAATTTTACTGCTTACATTTATGGCTTTGTATGGTTCCTTGGCATCTGTTGATGAAAGGGTCTACAGATTAGGAAAGCCAGGGCGTAGTTGGCAGTAATGCTGAACACAGTGATGCCTACTGTTCGCAGTTAGTGAATCTTCTCAATCTTGTGTTGGGAAGTTAAGGTAAAAACATTCATTGATGTGGTTTTCATCCCTAGAAATTCTTTGACAGTCATGTCTTCTCTTTTCCCGTGTAATTTTATCAAGTGACAGATACATTTTTTAGAGAAAGCATCAAGAAAAATATTCTCACTGTAAGGAAAAAAGTCCATTCTTTAATTTGGAGATTCAAAAAGCATCAGGATTAAAGAAGAGATAAATCTTTGGAAGAAAAAAATTAGAGGCTTAAGAATTGAGGTTCCCAGCAAGTTAGCGGCTTGATGGGAAGGGAAAAGATGGGAGAATGTGGTTTCTTACTGTAGGAGACTGGGAAAAGTCCTGGATATGGGACTTCTGACTCTAGTCAGAAGCAGGAAGATATAGGTGTGACTAAGCTCATAACTGATCCTGACACCAGGGCTTTTAGCTATCCTGGACTGAGCTACGTGAAAGACGGAGGTCTGCAGAAGCCCATCTTCCACGCACACAAACACATTCACTCTTACACACACACTATAACATGCATACTCACACATACATACGCCCAAACTCACTAACACATATCAATACGCTCTCATGAACACACACACAACAGCATACATTCACACTTTCACATGCTCACACTCACTGTCACTCACATGCTGGCACACACTTGCCCTTAGTCACAAACACCCAGTCACATCACCATACTCACACTCACACACACTAACAGCCCCCCCACACACACACTATCATTAACACACTCACTTCCAACAGACATACACATATACTCTCACACATACAACCCCTCACACACACTAGGATGCACTATGGACTCAGAAAACTCACAAGACACCTGTACACACTCTCAACAAAACACACTTACACAGGCACACCCAGATACATTTTCACAAGCACTTATACATGCTCACATACTCTTGCAAACTTATATAGTACACACATGGATACACATGGTATTTCCAAATCTATATATTTTTAACAATTCCACTTTCTCACTCACTGGGACCCCTCTTACTCCACTTGTCCTATCTGTGGTGTTCCCTCCTCTCTCTCTCTCTCTCTCTCTCTCTCTCTCTCTCTCTCTCTCTCTCTCTCTCTTTCTCTCTCTCTCTCTCTATCTCTATCTTTCTCTCTCTCTCCACCTTTCTCCTTCAGCTCTCTGCCTACTCATCAGAGTGAGTCTTCCTCGCCATCTTTGACAAACGCCTTAGGCTTTCCTTGTGCTCACCCTCCTTGTCTCTTCCTGTATTTCTGAAACACTTACCTGATACTATTACTACATCTTGATTCTCTGTATTCAGAGAGTCATGCTTTCTTGTTCCTGCTCTTGTGATTTCAGTGTTTTCTTCACTGCCATGTGTCTAGGGTTAGAAGAGTAGCTGGATTCTTACATACAAGGAATGAAAGAGTGAATGAGTGGTGAATGAATCTCAATGCCTCTTTCCTGACAGCTGTGAAAGCCTCCATGGAAACCAGTCATTCCCTAAGAGAGAGTGAAGAAAAGAACACTAAAGGCATCAAGGAGAACAGTATCTGTTATCTTTACTCTGATTTGAGTCATAACTAGTCTGTACAAGTTAGCAGAAAGAAGACTGGAGAATCGCAGTACTTGGGAGGCAGAGGCAGGCAGATTTCTGAGTTCCAGGTCAGCCTGGTCTACAGAGTGAGTTCCAGGATAGCCAGAGCTATTCAGAGAAACCCTGTCTCAAAAACAAAACAAAACAAAACAAAACAAAACAAAACAAAACAAACAAAAATTACACCTGATATATACCTAAGTTTGGGGGCATGAAAGATCCACCTAATACCAACCCTTAAACATTTAATGTTATATGTGTATTTAATTACACTCTCATAAATTTATTTTTTAAATTTTCATACAATATGTTTTGATCATATTTCCCCTCTTAAGTTTTAAATAGATGTATGTATATATGTATTCAACTGGATCCTTTTGCCATACACTATATCTTTGCATATCTCCAGGCCACTATGTATAAATTAATTCCCTATTTGTACTGGCTCTAGAGCATTTTGTTTGTATGAGTCAAACCCCAATTGGCTTTAGATTATTTCTGTTTGTGTTTTAACTATGTCCAAAGAACATCTCGGTAAACACCTTGACTCACACAAAAACAGAATTGCTCAGCCAATTGAATGTTCCTCACCAAGCAGCCCTGGCTAGCTGGGAACTTGCTATGTGGAGCAGTGTGGCCTCTGCCTCTTGCATGCTAGGCTTATAGACATGCACCAGTAGACCTGGCTAGAAGTGGTTTGTTTAACGTGAGGTGAGAGTATGTCATCACACTCATGAATAAGAGGTAACTGAGATAAAGAGCTGGAACAGCAGAAGAGAGACAGATCAGTTCCCAAGCAGACCTTAGAGAAAGGGAAGGATCTCAGTCCACACTGTCAGAATAGGAATTCACCGCCTGTCTGGGCAGTCAGGGAGAGTCTTGGCCACTGAAAGCACGCAGAAAAGACTCATGGGCTCATATGTCTGTGCTGACAAAGCAGACAAATCCCTTGCCAGTCTCTTTTCTCTTAGAATAAGATGTGACTAGGCTGTAATTTCAATCATGACTTTTAACATTTTTTTTATTTATTTTCGGTGTGTGTGTGTGTGTGTGTGTGTGTGTGTGTGTGTGTGTGTATACCTGCACGTGTACATGCCATGTCCTGTGTACAGAGGTCAGAAAACAACTTTGTAGAGTTGCTCCTTTTCCTTTCACATTTATCTGAGCTTCAGGTAAAATGCCTTTACCTGCTGAGCCATCCTTTTAGACCTAAATAAAGAGATTTTTGTTGTGTGTTTTCTGCAGAAGCATTCCGTGATTAGATATCAAGAAGTGCCCAAATGGTTGGCTTTCTGGGAGGCGAAGGGCAAACAAAGCATCAAGAGCAGAGAGAGTGAATATGGAGTGGCTGAATGGCCTGAGGTCTGGGCTGACAAAGCTGCCCTGAAGGAGCTGAGCCAGCAGGAGCTCAGAGTCTGAGAAGCAAAGAGAAGAGAGCACAGCCTGCAGGAGCTCAGAGTCTGAGAAGCAAAGAGGAGCAAGCACAGCCTGCAGGCTCAGTTTTCGGCACTTGGGAGGAAGGAAGGTAGTTTGAAACTAGCATAAGCTATGCACTGAGACCCTGTTGGAAAGGAGGTTGCAGGCTGGAAGAAAAGAGAGTTCAGTCCTCCCAAAAGGAAAAAAAAGAGCAAGTGGGTCTAGAGAGCTAGATAGATAGGCCAGTGGGTAGGAGGAATTGCTTCAAAAGCTTGCAGACCTGAGTTCAAAGACCCAGGATCCATGCTTTTAGAAAAAAAAAAATCCAAGTGTGTGTGTGTGACCCCAGCAATGTGAGAGACAAGGAGAGAGGAATCCCTGGAGTTTGCAGGCTTCCCATCTAGGCCTTGGTTTAGTGAGAGAGCCCATCTTAGAGGGATACAGTACAGAATAATGAAGCAGGGCACCCAATGTCCTTCCTTAGCTTCTGCTCTCTCTCTCTCTCTCTCTCTCTCTCTCTCTCTCTCTCTCTCTCTCTCTCTCTCTCTCTCTCTCACACACACACACACACACACACACACACACACCCCACGGGGAGTTAGGAAATGAGAGAGAGTCAAAGAGAGCACACTATGTTCAGCACATTATCTTTAAAGGGTAAGAGTCTAGGAATTTTCTGCTCTGTAGGCTATATGTGTCCTCTGTAAAAGGCTTTTCTGCAGTAGCAAAAGCCACCTTAGGCAATACCCAAGTAAATGAACAGGACAGGATCCTGCTGAAATTTCAATGGAGACATTTAATTAGAATTTTATATAGTTTTCACTGACATGAAATGACCCCCTTATCTATCTATTTATTTATTTATTTACCCATTAAAAATGTAATAAGCTTGCTTAGTTTGCAGGTTATTGCAAAGACAGGTATTGGACCAATTGATGTTCCCCCTCCCTATTTTAAACCCCTGCTTTAAATTTGCACCTAAAAAACAACATTTCAGCCTAAGGAAAGGTTTTCTGTAGCTACAAAGCTCTTTACACCATAAAGAAAAGTTTCACAAGGGGCTCATTCTTGTTCCCTGAGCCAAACTGTGTTAAACTCCATCTTTAAAGGTGGCCTTTGCCTCTAGTTAGGAGTGCTTCTTCCAGAATAAAGTGGCTCCACACTTAAGAGAGAAACTTGAGGCTTAAGATGCCTCTTAAGACAGGAACGTTGTTTGTCCTTTATATAATGGGCGCTTTCCCTTCACCCATCTCTTCCCACGAGGATTTTTTAAAAATATATTGGCATCTGGTCTTAGTAAAGGTTGCTAAACGTGGTGTTCTGGGAGGCATCAGAGGCATGGCCAGCCTTTGAGAAATCTAGACTTAATTCTGTGTTCTTTCTAGGAGAGCTGCTCAGCCCTTCTTGGGCTAGAAGTCAGGCTTAGACGGTTAGAACCTAGAAACTCGTGCTCTTTATGACAGGTCAACTACATCTGTTAAAAGCCAGTAAGTTTACATAGCTTATGCCATAGATTTCCTTTATTACTGATGCATTAGCCCTATAGAATAATGGAACCTTTACAATCAAAGAGAACTCATAAATAATTTTGTCCAATGGCCATGCATCAGAGTTCTAGATTAGTATAGATTCCCGGACTGAATCCAAAACTCACTGTAGACTGGATGATTTAGAAAGAGCATCTAATTACTGGCAGAGTCTGTCTGCGTAGGACCTGTTCTCTCAAACATGATACCTTCTTACTGTGTCCTGTGATAGCAGAAGGGAGGATCAAGGCTCCTGGACCAGGATGCTGCCTGGGGCTTGCTTACCACACAGCAGTCTAGGAAAACCAATGGGCCCAGGCCAGTAAGAAACCCTGCCTCAAGAAATAACAGGGTGGAGGCCACACACATGTGCATACACACCCTCACATGTACATTCTCCCGTATAAACACGTACACACATGCACACACCCATGTGTATATCTTAACTTTCAAAAAGTGATCATAGACAAGTGTCTCTCCCAGATGAAGTAAGGAACTCATTCCAGGTTCCCAGGATCACCCTTTCCATGTCAAATTTTCAGACAGCACATATTGCACCAACGAACCACTTCATCACAGCCCATCTCATAAATTTACATAGACCTTTTCAAAAATGAGAGGGAAAATACGTACCTCACACAAAAAAGGTTTAAGCGTCATCAAATATTGATCACCATCATCATCATTTTGGTTTTTTGAGACAGGATTGCTCTGGGTCCTGGAACTCACTCTGAGTACCAGACTGGCCTCAAACTCACCAGAGACTCACCTGCTGGGATTAAAGGTGTGTGCCACCACCATCTGGCTAAGTATTGCATTTTTTAAAAGTTTACAAATTCACCAGAGCTTTGGCAAAGAAGCCTCCGGAGTCCCGCAGGCCTGCCTTCCCCTCACCAGGAGACCCCCTGCGCCGCGGACTGTGAGCAGTGAGCGCCGCCCCCGCCCCCTCCCCCCGCAGGACGCGTTCCCGGCGGGCCCCGCGCGGCCAGGGCCCCACCCCACCCCCGTGCCCACACTCCACCCCTATCCCCGGCGGAGCTGCAGGCACCTCCTCCCCTCGGATGTGGCTGAACTGAAGCGCACAGGCAGGAAGACTTTGCCGGATCCGAAGCCCTGAGCATCTGAACGGTGAACTCTTCAAGTCTCCGATTAAATTTTAAAAATGACCTCCAATAAAACTACATTGCAAAAAAACGGGAAAGAAACAAAATGGAAAGAGTAAAAAAAGTTGAAGAGGCAGAGCCTGAAGAATTTGTGATAGAAAAAGGACTTGGCCGTCGTGAAGTGAATGGGAAGGTGGAGTATTTCCTGAAGTGGAAGGAGTTCACAGAGGCTGATAATAGTCGGGAACCAGAAGAAAATTTAGATAGTCCAGAATTAATTGAAGCATTTCTTAATTCTCTAAAAGCTTGTAAAGATAATGATGGTACAAAAAGGAAATCTTTATCTGACAGTGAATCTGACGATAGCAAATCGAAGAAGAGAGGTGCTGCTGACAAACCAAGGGGCTTTGCCAGTGGCCTTGATCTTGAACGAATAATTGGTGCCACAGACAGCAGTGGAGAATGAATGTTTCTCATGAAATGGAAGGACTCACATGAGGCTGGCTTGAAGTGTCCTCAGATTGTCACTGCCTTCTAGAGGAGATGCTGACTTGGCAGTCTTGGATCAATCTTTTCAGTATTTGGGTTCTGGTTCAATGAGGCAGAAAAGTAACTTTGTAGTATCAGAATGTCATCCAACTGTATATTTACTTTATTGTAAATAATGGTGAACAGTGGTCAATAGTTTTATATTCCTTTAAAAAAAATCACCAAAGGGATACTTCTAAACTTAGACCACCATGGGTTTCAGTTTTCAGTTCTTCCTGTTTAGGGGACCTAACTAGCCCTTGTCCTGTGATTTCCAGTTTGGGGCTGCTGGGGAATTTTATTTTCATTATCCCATTCTTGCCCCCATTTTCTTTCTCCCTCTTATTCGCATTTGTTTATGTTTGTCTCTTTATTCTTAATTGAAATCAAAGTACATGTGTGTTAAGAAATGGAGAGGCCTTTTGGGGGGGTGTCGATGAAAAAAAGTTAGTTTTTTTCTAACTTTTGATAAAAGCCGAATGTTCAAATTATAATTAAAATGTTTACCCCAAACGTGGATGGCTAGATCAACAATGTAGCCCAGCTCAGGCAGCTTTTGATAAGTTAAAAAGAGCCATGCTAGCTTTTCACCCCAACCCCAGTAAAATGCTACAGTGTCCAGAAAGCAAGCCTACCCCACTTTTAGTTCAGATCAGATAAGCAAATAAACTGAGCATGCCCAGGACAGCCAAATTTTGTTCACAGTATCACAAGAAAACGGAGGTTGTCCATCAGCTGGAGGACATGAAACTCAGTATTTCTGAAATCAATCATTCTGATCCTACACTTGGAGAAGTGTCACTCTCTGTCATGCAGGTGACATCATCACATCTTGATCAATCCCAGGCATCAACCAAAGCATTTCAGAAGATTAAAATGGAGGTAGAAGCCAGGAAGCCTCTGTGCCTCATTTCTCTGAAGACCCTTGTATATACCCTTTTTGAACCCCTAAAAAACACTTGTCATGCAAGTCATGGTGTCCTGAGTGAAAAAAGTCATCTCTCATCAGAAAGGGTATCATTTTAGAAAGTTTCCATAGCCTTTGGACGACGACTATCTGGCACATTCTCTTTGTCACCTTTGTTCAACCACCCACCCCCACCCACCCCCCCCATATAGTAGCATAGAGAAATAACTTTTAATTACAGTTCTGGAATGCCCAGACTACTGGCTAGGTCATTTTGGATTTTTGTTGTTTTTTGGTTTTGTTTTTTGTCAAAGTGATAAAAACTCAAATCATCTGAGAATTGGAAACCTTAAATGAGACAATGCCCCCAATCAAATTGGCTGTGAACTATTTTCTTAATTGATGATTAATTTGGATGGGCCTAGCCCAGTGTGGGCAGATCAGTCCCTGAGCCCTGAGTCCCTGAGTCCCTGAGATCCTGGGGTCTATGAGAAAGCTAACTGATCACACCAGTTCAGTAAACAATGTTCCTCTGTGGCCTTCACTTCAGTTCCTGCCTCCAGATGTAGACTCTGCTTACCTCAGTGAGTAGTGACTTGGTTGGAATCACAAGATGGAATAATCTATTCCTCCCCAAGATGATTTTGGCCTTGGTGTTTTTTGTCAGCAATAGAAACCAAACTAAGATAGCCAGTGAGCAGACCTTCCCATGGCCTCCCATCTCTAAAGGAGACACCTGACCAAAAAGTAAATAATTTTGCATTTCTTTATAGTACACAATGTACTTGGGTATTATGGACAGCAGAACATGCATGTCATCTGGGGAGCTTTAAATACTACTATGCCTTCAGTCATTGCCTAGAGACCTGGGGAAGTCTGGGTACTGTGTCTGTGCTGTGTATTCACTTATACCCCACCCCTTTCAAGTAGTTCTGATGGACAACCTAGCTAAGAACCATGGCCCTTTAGGGATGCCCAGACTCCATACCTTATGTTGCCACTGTTAGATTTATTTGTTGCAGCCTCATAATTAACTTAGCCAAATAATTTTTGCTCTGTATCAAAGGGTCCACGGTCACTACCATGGACTGTTGTTTTAAAGTAACCTTTAGGTCTACACACCATTGCTGAGTCTGTGTGGTGTCCTGAGTTCCTCTGATGGTAGTCAAGTGCTTCAAAAGAAAAATGTCTAGGTCTGTGGTGTCACTTGGTGACAGCATGTTGCTTAGTATGCACAAAACACTCAATAAATTCAGTCCTAGAACCACTAGAAAGAAGGGGTGAGGTGAGGGAAGGGGACAAAAGAAAGGGTAAGGAGGAGGGAAGAAGGTTTAACTTGATTGTTTTGGAAAGCATTTGGGAGGTCCGGTACCTAAGAAACACTTCCCAGAATCACTGTAAGTACCTTTAAAATCGATTATCAGTTATATGGGAGAAAAAAACACAGTCAAGGCTCATTTCCAAATATTAAAGGATTGAGGAATATTTTCTCCCTAAAAAATTAAAAATAGTTGGGATTTGGGAATGGTTAAGGTGCGTGCGTGTGTGCATGCGTGCGTGCGTGCGTGCGTGTGTGCTCACACGCAGGAGTACATGCACATGTGCATGCATGAATGTGGAGGGAAATCCAGTGTGTTGTTGGTTAGGAGGTTTTTATACAGAGGTTTTCACTGGTCCCTAGGCCTTTCCAGGGAACCCTAGAGATCAATGTGTCTCTCTCTATAAGTCCTGAGGTAGCAAGCCTCCCCAACCTTGCATATCTTGTCACATGGATGCTGGGATTTGAATCCAGTTCTTCATGGTCTCATAGCCAGCACTTTCCCAGCTGAGTGTTCTTCCTAGCCTCTAAATCAGTGGTTCTCAACATGGGGGTCATGATCCCTTAGGGCTGCATAGCAGATATTTACCATTCATAACAGTAGCCTCATCACAGTTATAAGTAGCAACAAAATAATTGTATGATTGGGGGCCGCCACAACATGAGGAACTGTATTACAGAGTCTCAGTATTAGGAAGGTTGTAAACCACGGCTCCAACTCTTTAATTTTTAATGTTCAAATATGCTTCTATCTACTTGCCAAAATAGCTATGCATGAGGACAGTTAACTCCCAAACAATGAATCTTATAACTCACATTGAAGCTAGAGTCAAGTGTTCCATTTCACTACGAAGTTAGTGTAGAAAGTAATGCTTCAGTTACTTAATGAAAACTGCAATATTGTAAGCAGATAATGAATGAGTGTCCTATGGTAAGAGAAAAGAACTCAGTATAGGGCTTCAACTCAGTTTTCACAAGTAACTAAGTGACTTTGAGAAAATGGTTTTCCTTTCAGGACCTCTTTGTTCTCATCTGCAAAGTCAAGGTAATGATACTGAGGTTACAGGAACAATGTGTCCTTTGGGAAGTTAAGGAGCAGTGTGTAAGAACTGCCCAGCACATAGAAGGAGCTCAATAAATCCTGTGAGGGGAAAACTAGCCCAGCGACTGGGTAAAGGAGGCACTCAACATAAAAACCAGTTGTTCCTTAAGTACCTTTATCTGCAATAGTTTCTCACATTATCATTCAGTTCTAATCTAAACCTATAATGAACTAAGAGGGTAAACCAGATTAAAAGAAATAGAAACTCAAATGAACATACAAAATTATACGCAAGAAGAAAACTTTAAGACCACTTGAGTGTTGGCAAAATAGAATTTATCTAACAGAACTCAAAACCCAGCCAACAGAAGTCACACACACCTTCCCCTTTCTCTTCCTAGCTGTGCCCTTTGGAGCTCCCGTCTACTGGCACCTGAATCCGAGGACTTAGAAACCTCTGATTCCACACCTCTGGCATCTGCACAGGCTGGGGTCGGTTCTCTCACCAAAAAGCACATGGAGAGCTCCTTGGCTGGCAGGTTTTGATGCCCACACTGAGAACTGTTAGACAGTTAGCAACTGCAAACAGTGATAGGACTCCCATTCTATCTCTTTACATTCATCGGCTAGAACTCCCTTGGAGATAGCATTTCTTCAGTCTATGTTATAACCCGCTAACCCTACGGTGTGCCCAGGGACGAATGCAAGCAGAATGTGGTGCTTGGGTCCTCCAGCCATGATAGGTATGTGATGTTACTACAAACTGACGGATTTGAGCAAATCTTTCATGATTCTGGCTGCCATTAAAATCAGATTCCTCCCATGTTCCTAAAGCAGCCTCCACAGTGTTTTACAGCAATGGCTAATACTTAATAATCTCATGTCACTATTTGGTGTTGCCTAGCAATGCTAATCCTTATTAACAGTACCTTCAGAAAACATTTATGGACCTGGACTTTATTTGGCTTTGCTAAAGAAAATGGTAAGTCTTATAGACACAGAAAACACAGTATCAAAAGCTTTAAGTTGCACTCATAAAAACCTAAAAACACCCATGATATTTTCCTTTACTGAAAGGAAGTAAACAACCTTTAAGGAGTAGAAATACAAATAATACAGCAGAGGGAGTACACACTACCTTAGGAACACAACCTCCCAAGGTGTGTTTGGCTACTGGTGAAGTCTTTGATAACATTTGGAGAAGGAAGATACCTAGAACAAGACAGGACAGATCTGTTGCTACACTGTTGTCTGTCAGATGCAGCGAGCTACCCGATTCTTAAGGAAGGAAGAGCCAGCATGGGAAGAAGTGAGCTCCTGCTTTTCTTAGCATCTCACCTCAGCTCCAGACCCATGGATGTCCATATCACAGTCCATAGTTGTCTTGGATGATTGAAAAAGTGCGCAATAGAACTGCTCATTTTTCACAAATAAATTAAATGGAGACATCCAGACGTAACAAGACTTCTCCAAAGTCATATGAATTGAAAGATAGAGATGAAACCTAGCATTCATCTTCTTTCTCATGGTGCCTTAGTCAATGCCAAACTTCAGTAAGGAAGGAGGACAAAAGGCATTTGGTAGTTTGTCTGCTTCTCTTCAACTAATAATGACTCAGTGAGATCGCCAGCACAGAGCATCCAAGCACACCCAGAGCTCTTTGCAGGATTTCCTCCTGGGTTGGTGCTTTAATTTCCAATCAGTCTGAGTCAATAACGTATGGTTGTCAGGGCCATTGTTGACTCTCACAGTTTCTTGTCTCAACCCCACAGTTCATAGAGCATGGGGCTCGGCGTCAGTGGCAAGGATTTTGGTTTGGGCCTTTCTATGTTTGCACAATGGGGCAAGTCAATATCTCTCCCCTGTCCGTGAGCTCTGGATTAAACTGATCTATCAAGTGTTGTGGACAAATGAGAATTTTCAAGGCTGCACAGAGGGCTCTCCAGAAATCTCGGATGCTTCTCCATCTTGTTACACCCTCAGACTCTACCCACACTTGCTCCCCACTGGGATCCAAGTACGGCTGAATAAGAAAGAAAGAAAAATGGTATGCTCTTACAATATTTTTAAGCTGCAGTATATACTGAATTCCATTCACACAGTCCTGTGGGAAGCTCGGCCCATCCTCAGAGAGCCTGCCACAGCTCCTGCTTTTTGCAACAGATATGTGCATTTCTCAGGGATGACAACAACTACAGAGAAAGCCAGCTGGGGGCTCATTTCTGGGAGCCTTTGAGCATATTCTTTCTTTTCCTTTTGTCTGTATCTCTTAGAAAAAGTAAGATGAGGCAGTACTGGAAAGTTCAAATTGATCCACGGTCAATGGACTCAGGGTTTTGCATCAAATTCACCACACACTTTGGGACACTCGGGACAACATCCAGCTTTCCCAAAGGCTGATGACAATGGAGGAAAAGGTCTGTAAAGATTCTGTCATCATTTCTGCAAGATTTAAATTGACGTGGAGACAAACTGCTTTTTGTTTTAAATGGTGAAAACATTTCCCCTGGAGACACAGGTTGAATAATAAGGATTCTCAGTGGTGCCTGTAAATGAACAAGCTCTGCTCTTGCTGTCAGTGAGCTTAACGGGCACAGGTTGTCACTTGCATGTTCTTGGCCTTTATTCTGTGAATCTACTCCATCCCACAACCAACGGAAGGGCCTCCTAATGCCTCTTCTTTCCCAGGCCAACAGCCTTTAACTAGAAGGCAAAGCTTTCATCATTCTTGAGTGCTCTGAGACACCAAGTCGGCTGAGCTCATTTAGCCCAGTGGAGTACGGAGTTAATGAAGTCAAAGCCATTGACTCAGCCTTTATTCAATCCTGCTACCCCCTTCCTCCTATGTGTTAACTAAATGCATCCCCATTGAACATATCCCGACTGGCACTGTAAATCCATTAGTCACTAGAACAAAAGAGTAGGTTGGATGTGGATGGAGACAGGCTGACTGTCCTGAAATCCTATCTCTGACATTCTATAGCTCTGTGAACTTGGGGAGATTACTTAATTTCCTTGGTAATTCCATTTCCTCCTCATAAAATAAGACTTATTATAGCCACTACTTCTGGGATTTTATATGACTTAATAAAATTATCCATATAAAATGTTTCCCATGGTAGCCACATACAAAAAAAAAAAAAAAAAAAAGAAAAAGAAAAGAAAACCCTTAATAGATGTTAATTTTATTACAAGTTATTACTGTAGATATTGTTGCCTTTATTGCTACTGCCAGGAAGTGCAATCTGAAACCACATGACTTCTATACTGAGTATTGCACCTAAGTGGGTGTTTGTTGTATATTGGATTCCTTCGGGGTTGGTACATGCTGGCTCTGAAATTCAGATCTGTAAGAGCATTGGCACACGTGAAATCAGCATCCCCTCACAAAACCACTGGGAGGACAGCAGAGCTTTTTTATTTTCTCAAAGTCAATTCATATACCACACAGTTAAATAGTCAACATAATCATGATATGTTGCAGTAAGCAGGGGACCCGTGAATGCTCACTGTGCTCTTTATCTGCTGAAGATGTCTAATTGCAAAACCAAATCAGATGTTTACGTGTTCTTTGTAGAGTCAGTTGTGTTAGAATAATGTTTGGCTGTGGCACACATTTGAAGGAGTGTTTTCCTGAAGTGAAGACAGGTAAAAGACGAAGGTGGACTCGTGAAGGAACGTTTCACTGAAGCAGGCACAGGAGAGAGATGTTCTGCTAAGGCAAGCACATGAAAAGACACGTGATGAAGGACTCTTTGCTAACCACATGAATGTATTGGTTTGCCTTACATTGTGTAGTTGAGCTCAATTTGTTGGGACTCTGCAGTCTCGGACTAATTGGATGCACATGCTGAGGCAAGGCACATGGAGGACAGGTGATACTTGGAGGGTATAAATAGGACTCCACAGAGTGATAGAGACAGAGCTTGGCTTGCTGGTACAGCTAGCTGTGCAATGCCTGTGGGTCTCAAGTCTTCACTGATCTTTGCTTCCGTGAGAGAGGCACAGCCGAGAACGTCTCTTGGTGTCCTTCCTGGTACCACCTGCTGATTGGAGCCAAGACAGAGAGGCCTGATTGTCTCTGCTAGGTAGTGCCACCACTGCTGATTCATGTTAGCTATCCTGACTCTACTGAACTGGACTGGCTGGTGTATCTGTGAAGTGTTTGCAAGTTGACTGAACTGCCACTGCAAACCTGTGAACTGAACTGCCAATTTCCAGACAACACAGATGGGAGTTGCTCAAGGGAGCCTTTCTAAACAGGTCCACTCCCTGCCCCATCCTTTCTTTCTCACTACCTCTGGTGGGCGGTGGGCTAAAAGGGACGTTAAAGCATTTAAAAGCCATCATTTAACATAAGGTTTGAAAAAAACTAAAGTTACAAATCTTTCACAATTCAAGGCATGAAAACAATGGTCATTTCCTTAACTGATTGTGGCCTTTTTTTTGTCTTTTCCTGTCAAGAGAAAATGAAAGCTAGGTTAAAAGTGTTTCTACTTTGCTTTCTTTTCTTTCTTTTCTCTCAAAATAAAACACACTTCTAATTTTATATTGGGAAAATCAAACAAATGGCTGAATAAATTTTTGGTTAAGATCTGTAGGGGGTAGTTCTAATTCTGTCCTGTTCCCCAATTGGTTCTTGATCTGTCAGTAAAGAGAGCTGTAGGCCAATTGCTGGGTAGAAGGGACAGGTGGGACTTCCAGGTCCGTGGAGGAGGCAAGGAGATACAAGGGAGGAGAGCAGGAGAGCACCATCTGCCATGCTCTGGAGAAAGGATCCAACAACCATGTGAGGTCTCAGGACGAGGTGGGGCCTGATGGGACTTGGTGGGACTCACCACTAACATTTAAGGCAGGTGGGAGGAGAGGAGATAAAAATATTATTAAGGGTGTGCTTTTCCAGTTGGGAGATAGTAACACCTAGCAATTGTGCTCTAAGACAATTTGAAAAAGAACAAACTGTGTGTTTGTGTGTCTTTTATCCATGGATTCAAGGCAAGCTGGGAGGGGGCTGGTAGGTCATCCACTTTCCTAGAGTAAAGGCCTTAGCATAAAACTATACACAACAAAGATGAATACCAATCAAAGTCTAATTCAGATCATCCCATTTACACAGCCTAACTGCAGCCTGCAGTCATTTCTCTCTCTTTAACTTGAGTGTGAAACCTCACTGAGTAAAGCTTAATATAGATGGAGAGAGAGAATAGTCCAACTATTTCTATACACGAGCAAAAGCAGTAATAGTAATAATAATAATAATAATAATAATAATAATAATAATAATGACAACTGAAGTGGAATGATCATTATTAGTTTAACTTAAAATGAAATTTTCTGCTCCTCTCACCTCCATATCCCAGACCACAACTCCAGCAGAGGTCCCCTGCTATATGAGAGGCTATCTTACATAGAACCCCAGGTATGTATGTAACACTTCCTCAGAACCTGCCCAGCTTTCCCCAGCAGCACCCCTACCTTGTCTCCACATCCTGTCCCACAACTCCAGCAGGAACAGGAAATAATCAAACTGAGGTCTGAAATCAATAAAATAGAAACAAAGACAACAAGACAGAGAATCAATGAAACAAAGAGTTAGTTCTTTGAGAAAACCAACAAGGTAGACAAACCTTTATCCAAACTAACTAAAAGGCAGAGAGAAAATATCCAAATTAACAAAATCAAAAACAACAGAAACCAAGGAAATCCAAAGAATCATTTAGTCATACTTCAAAAACCCATACTCCACAAAACTGGAATATCTAAAAGAAATGGGTAACTTTCTTCATAGATACCACTTACCAAAGTTAAATCAAGATCAAATAAAAAAAGTTAAATAGACCTATAACACATAAGACAATAAAATCAGTTAGTTCAGGACCAGTTTTAGCAAAAATTCTACCAGATTTTCAAAGAAGATCTGATACCAGTAATCTGCTAATGATTCCACAAATATAGAAACAGAAGGAATGCATTTTATGAAGTCACACTGATAACCTGAACCACACAAACACTGAACAAAGAAAGAGAATTACAAACCAATTTCTCTCATGAACATAGATGCAAAAATACTCAATAAAATACCCACAATAGAACACATCAAAATGATCATCTACCATGATCAAGTAGGCTTCATCTTAGAGATTCTGGAATGGCTCAACATATAAAAATCTGTCAGTGTGCCAGGCAGTGGTGGCGCACGCCTTTAATCCCAGCACTTGGGAGGCAGAGGTAGGCAGATTTCTGAGTTCAAGGCCAGCCTGGTCTACAGAGTGAGTTCCAGGACAGCCAGGACGACAGAGAAACCCTGTCTCGAAAAAAAAAAAATCTGTCAGTGTAATCCACTATATAAACAAACTAAAAACAAAACAAAACAAAACACACAACCATCTCATTAGATGCTGAAAAGCCTTTGACAAAATACAAAACCCTTTTATGATAAAAGGATTAGGAAAAAAAGGAGGGAAGGAAGGAAGAATTCAGTTGGTTCCTAATGGTACTCTGCTGTACTTGCAGACTGGAACCTAGTATAATCATCATCAGAGAAGCTGCATGCGTCAACTAATGGGAATAAATGCAGAGCCCCATAGCCAAACATTAGGTGGAGCTCAGGAAATCAGAGACCCATAGCTCAGGGGAGCTCAGGTGGACTAATGGGAATAAATGCAGAGACCCATAGCCAAACATTAGATGGAGCTCAGGAAATCCTGGGAAGAAGGGATGGAAGGATTGTTGGAGCCAGAGGGGTCAAGAACACTACAAGAAAACCCACACAACCAACTATCTTGGGCTTTATGGGCTCATGGGATTGAACTGAGAATCAGGGAGCCTGCATGGTTCTGACCTAGGTCCTCTGCATATATGTTATGGTTGTGTCTTCTTCTGGAACTCCTAACAGTAGAAACAGGGACTGTCTCTTCTCTTTTGACTGCTTTTGGAACATTTCCCTCCTTCTGGGTTGACTCAGCCAGCCTTCGTATGAGCAGAGGTGCCTGGTTTTATTACAACTTGATATGCTATGTTGGGTTGATATCCCTGGGAGACCTGTCTTTTTCTGAAGGGAAAAGGAGAAGTGGATTTGGAGGAGAGGAAAGGGGAGGGACTTGGAGATAAGGAGGGAGGGGAGACTGCAGCTTGGATCCATATATGAGACATATACATATAGTTTTCTAGACAACTCCCTTAGAAATTTTCATATGATAAGCATGCAACATACTTAGATGTTTGTTTCCACTGCTAAGTCTCTAATGCCCATGAGCTGATAAGAGTAACCATGGCAGGCATCTTGTTTTTGCTGGCAAATCACTTCTGATCTCTGGGAAGAGCTCCTTAGAATTCCTTTGGTAAACTGCTCAGCTTGACTGTTGACAGCTCCAGGTAGCTAAAACTGATCCCGTCACTAGCTTCATGGTATTGCTGAGATCTGGATAGTTGGAGTTTCTGCAAACTTGTATGATGGTACCCTAATCCCTAAGGCAATTGAGAAATGGAGCATTGCAGGTAAGGAGAGGCAAGACTTCATGAAAGAAATCCACAACCTCATAAGAGAGGTCCACATAGAATTGTCCACGTCACGCTCCAAGCTTGCTCACTGCTTGTTCCATGCAAGAACACAGCAAGAAGATGATGTCCTGATCTTGATCTTCCCGACACCACAAACTGTAAGCAATAAAGATCTGTCATTTTTTTTTAAGATCTGTCATTTTTAAGCTACTGATTCTAAGGAATTCTTCTACAGAAACTCAAAGAGACCAAGGGGCTTTGCTTCACTCTATTCAATCACTACCACAAGACACTTACAGCTCTGGTCACATGAACAGATGCAGAAACAAGGGTAAACTCAATTGGGATGTTGTTAAGGACATTGGGAACAGACAATCTGGGTTTAGGAAAATCAGTGTATGTAAGAAAGAAGCCAATGTAGAGGCAGAATAAACTAAGAAAAAAAAACAAACAAGAGGCTTTACCTACCTTTACCTTTACCTTTGAGTTCTATCAATTACATAGGGACATTTAAAACTCACTGTCTATTGTTGTTACTGATATTTCCTATCTCG
>NW_022196901.1:76830-109430 GCF_008632895.1 Mastomys coucha
AACAATCCAGATGACCTTAATTTCAGTTCTTAGGTATTTGTGTTTCTGTGTTTCTGTTTCCAGTAAAAGCACACTTTCAAAATGAAAGTAGACAATGGAAACATGACTGAATGTTCAAAGGTTCGTGTGGAAATATAGATTTAAGAAAATATAATCCATTAGTACTTTTTTTAGTTTTCTAAGTAAGCTATAAGAAACTATGGTCCTGAGGCATGCAACATAAGACTGAAGCCTATTATGGTTTTTACAAAGTTGACCAGACAAAACAATTGCAATTAAAATAAAATGACTAACCCTATGGTTCTAAAATACCATACTTCAGGTATAACTATTTGAGAGAAGAGTACAAAACATTTAAAATTTAAATAAAGCTGAGTTTGGGACTTAGTCTATATTAATTAGAATGTTGTTATTTCAATTTCAAAGGAATAAAAATTCTGCTTGCAATCCACAGAGTGGCATATAATGCCAAGGAAAACTAAGAAAGTGAGATATTCTTTTTAAATAATTGAAAGGCACTAGAGAATCACAAATGTAATAAGAACTTGAGGAACTAAGAATATGCAAAGAAGAAAGAAAGAAAAAAGAGAGAAAGAAAAAGGAAAGAGGGAAAGAAAAAAGAGAGAAAGGAAGGAAGGAAGGAAAGAAGGAAGGAAGGAAGGAAGGAGAGAAGGAAGGAAGGAAGGAAGAGTCGCAGAGAAGCAAGGCAACAGACTGAGTTGCTTTTACACTGTACTGTTATGCCTCTTCCACACAGGGAAAGACTAAGAATGCATGCACAGGACTACCAGACAGACATGTCAGTGAGATTCTGGGAAAATCCCAGAGATTGTTAAGTATACACAGAATGCAAGGCTTCTAAGGCAATTAGAAATGTCGGAATTGAGACTTTGATGAAAAAGAGAGCTTGTTAACTAAGCTAAGCAAATCCCTGGCCAGACACTTACCGAATTTCAAACCTGCACAGGCCAGTGGGCTATGAAGTTGGAGGAAGGCCTTGGAAAGGTCTAAAATGAAATGCAGTTTTGCAGCAGTCTCATGGTCCTGAGGGGACAGTGGAAGTTCATTGCATGCTTCAGAGAAATTTTAGAACATTCCAGAATCTCAAGCGGACCCCAACAAAGCTACAATATAGAAATGAAGGTAAAATAGAGAAAGATAAAGCAATATTAAGAAAAATGTAACCAAGTTTCAAGCCATCTCAGTCTTTACCTGAGGAAATAATCCATCTGACTTCTCTCTGTAAGAAATCAACACACACAGAGGATCCTCAAAGTTATTTAATGCTAATTTCTCAGAGGAAAGCATGAAAGCCAGAAATCATGAAGTGAGGTATTCAAAGCTCTAAAAAGATAAACCCAAGCAAAATTCACTGGTGGCAAGACCCCCTTTAAAAATAAAGTCTCAGAGTGTCCTTTAGGTGGAAATAAAAGGACACAAAACAATAACTCAAATCACATGGAGAAATAAACAGCATTGTCAAAAATAACTATCAATAGAATTATGATGCTGCATCTCTCTAAAACTAATATATTAGAATTTTCAGTACACTTCAGAATGTGACTATATTTGGAGGAAGGAATTTTAAAGAGGTTCTTTAGTCAGAGAAAATTACATAGACAACAAATCCTAGCATCAGAAAGACATTAAATTTAATGAATTAAACATTCTCATCAGAAGGCAAACATTTCCAGGTTGCATTTGTTTTTTTTTTTCTTTTCTTTTCTTTCTTTTCTTTTTTTTTTTTTTTTTTTTTTTTTTTTTTTTTTTTTTTTTTTTTTTTTTTTTTTTTTTTTTGAAATGTATGATCCAACTATATATCTTTATAGCTCTACAAGAGTCATATTCTGGATCTGAAGTCACAAGTAAGCTGAAAAGCAAAAGGACAGGTAAAGTTATAAACAGTCAACACACAGAAGGGGGCAGAGAGAGGTGTAATCAGCGTGCTAGAATGGCTATGCTAACATCTGACAAATTGGACCTTTGTTTTTTTCCTGTTGCTGTAATAGACAACCTGACAAAAGCAGCTTCAGGGAGAGAGAGTTTATTCCGGCCCACAGTGTTAGATTCGGTCCATAATGGAGGGGAAACCCAAGCAGCAGGAACATAAAGCTGTGGTCAACAGTCAAGAAACAGCAACGAAAACTTCCCAGTACTCAGCTCATTTTCTGTGTACAATCTGCACTCTGGACTTCCCAGCATCCTTTGCTCAGGGAATAACTCCATCCACAGTCAAGACCAGTCTTCTGCCTCGGACACAACCCACCACGGGCATGTCCAGAGGCCTATCTCCGAGGTGATTCTAGAGTCTCTCAAGCTGACAATTAACACTGAACATGACAGATCTTAAAGCAAATTCTGTTATTAGAGAGAACATTATAATGATAAATGGGTTGTCTGCGAGGGCATTAACAATAATGAGCACATCTGTCTCTAATGGGAGGACTTCAAAATCAGGAGAAAATGAGGGGGGAAAATACATAATTCCACCACACTACTCTGGGTCTTTCGTAGCTGACTTTCATGCATAATAACCAGGAAAAATATCAACTACAGAAATAGAAGACAACACCATGAACTAAATAAACCTAGCAAACATTTGCCTAACTTTTGACAGACACTTGAGAAGAATCCAAGTGTGCAGGAGAGTCTCCAAAACAGACCAGAGGTTAAGCCACAAACGTGCCTGACTACAGTTAAAAGACCACAGTAATACAGAATATTACCTCTGATTACAATGGATTGAAATTAGAAACCAAAGACAAAAAGATATTTGGGTAAATTAACAGTGTTTCAAATAACTACTGAGTCAAAAAAAGAAATGACAATACTTATATAATACTTGAAGATTAGCTAAAGTAGAGCTAAAAACATATCAAAATTTAATGAAATAAAGCTAAAGCAAAGCAATTTATGAGTGAATAGATATGTGTATTTTAGAAAGAGTAAGAAACTTCAAATCAATAGCCTAACTTTACACTTTGAGGAGGTGGAAAAAAAAGAGGGAAAAAACCCTAAATACAAAGGAAGCAGAAAGAAGGATGCAGTCATAATTAAAGGTGTGTGTGTGTGTGTGTGTGTGTGTGTGTGTGTGTACATACACATATACATACTCACATACATACACATACACATACATATATACATATGTGTTGTATACACACATGATATTATATACATATATCAATAAAAATTAATTATCACCAGTAAAACTGACAAATCTTTAGCTAAGTAGACTATGAGAAGAGAAAGGAGACTAACTAAGGAATGTGAGAGAGGCCTCATTCTACTATAGAACCTCTGAAAATAAAGGCATAAGGGACCCAGAGGAGCACTATGTACAACAAATGAGCTGGTTTACTTCAACAAGTGCCTCGACATAGAAAAACTATAAAATTGACTCAAAAAAGAAGTAAAAGACCCAAATCCACTTAGAACAATTAAAGAGATGTAATCAGTGGGGGAAATGTCCCCCCAAAAAGGCCAAGCACCAGTTGGCTTCACTGATGAACTCCCTCCTATATTAAAGAAATAACAATAATACCAAGCTTTTAAAATAGAATATTCAGAAAGATATAGACTAGGAGTGAATGTTTTATGTCTTATTCTGTGAGGCCAGTATTATGCTGCTACCCAAAACAAAGAAGGATATAATAAAACAAAACAAAACTCCTCCATAAAGCACTTGCAAACTAAATCCAACTAATCTTAATCCATGAGTTAGTGGAATTTACTCATGAAATGCAAAACTATTAAATCAAACCATATAACAGGACATAGTAAGAGAATAAATGACAAAGCAAGAAGAGCATCTCAAGTAGTACAGGCACACTGTTTGGCAAAAACTTGGAGTATCCCATAAAAAGCACTTAACAAACTCAATACAGTGTAGAACTGGCACCTGTACGTACCTAAAGTAAGGCTTAAGAGCCCCCCAAATACATAGGGTCTTTGTTGTAGATTTTATTGTGATCACAGGAGGGGCCACTGGAGAAGTCACTAAAGGAGTTAGTGGGTCATGATATCGTTCCTGTTTGTAAAATGTGTTCCACATGCTGCAAGACATTCTGTTAGAATCTGTGCAAACTGAGGCTGAGAACAGAGGATTTCTGCTATAGATAGAAGGTTTGGGGGTAAAGATTCAGGCATCCAGATGAAACCAGCAGTTACGGGAGCTGAAAGACGATGTTTTAAAATGTCTTTCTGCGTGACATTCAGATTTTTAGCTGAGCAACTGTAGCAATAACAGCCATTGTACCAAACAAAATATCCACTGGGGTAGTTAAAGTTGAGATTATTACTTAATGTTCATGTGTAGCTTTCAAAATAGACTTTAGAGGGAAAATCTGAAGCTCAAAGATGAAGTCAGAGTTGAACATAAAGATTTTTTTTTTAAATGTTACCATTAGGAATAGTATGTAAAAACCATGTGACAAAGACTTGAAAGCCATGTAAACTGAGAAAGGATAGCGGCCCAGGAGAGAGCCCTAGGATAACTCTCAGCACTTAGATAGAAGAGAAATCACAGTGTAGAGTAAGAAGCAGAAGAAAGAGAAGGAAATGGGAAAAATGAGGCATGATGGTTTTCAAGCAAAGCACCTCAAGAAGGAAATGATGACTCTATCGAATGTCATCAGGATAAGTTTCAGCATTTAGAATACAGTAATTGTTTGAAACTTTGGACAGTGAAAAGTCAAAGAAGTTGGAGCATCAGACGTTTAACTGAAGCAGCTTAAGAAGGAATGTGAGTTGAAAAAAGAATAATTAGTGTACTGGAGGTGTCATACACGTACACTCTGTGTGACTTTATTAACAACAAAGATATTATTAGCTCACAGTTCTGGAAGCTAGACACCCAAATTCAAGGTAACATCAGAGTTGGCTTTCAGGGCCTCTTTTCTGGGTTGTAGATGGCTGCTCTTTTGCTGGATATTCACATTGTTGTTTTGTTTTTTTTTTCTGGATATGCAGTGCCATGCAGAAATTCCAGTACCCAATGCAGGTCCTTGCATGTGTTGGAAATGCAGTGTACCACTGACGTACTGTCCAGTCCTCTTCCTCTTATTAAAAGGAATCCACTCCTATCCGATTGAGACCTCCATCCTTGTAAGCTCCTTTAATTCTATTATCTCACTAAATATCCTAAAGACTAGTCTCCAAATACAGTCACAATGATGGTGGGGTTTAATATGTCAGTTGATATAGTTAGAGTAAGGGATAAAATTGAGTCTCTGTCTTAGCTACTTTTGTATCACTGTGGCAACAATACATGACCCACATAACTTGAGGAAGGGAAGATTGATTGTGACTCCTGACTTCAGAGGGTTTTAGTCATTGTGATGGGGGTCACATTGTATGACTGATTTCTGATCGTGGTGGCAGGAATGCAAGGTGGAGGCTGTTCATGTCACTGTGGAACAGGAAGCAGAATGAGGAAACAGGAATCGGAGGCCAGGTATAACATTTGAAGCCCATTTGAATAAGGCTATTCCTATCAGCTGTGCCATATCTCCTGAAGATTTCATGGCCTCCAAAGCCAGTATCATCAGCAGAGCAAGTGTTTCAAAGATGAGCCTGTGCTTTGTAGTCAAGCCACAATTGTCCATAGAAGCAAGAAACTCCTGAGAACTCCTTAAAAGTGAGTTCAGTAAAACGGTGACAGATGAGATAGCTGAGGAAGTGTGGATGTGAGCAGGGGCGAGTGTAGAAATGAACTTCCTGGAAAGGATCTGGGCTACAATGGAAGCCTTTGGGCAGCTTGCCTTTGACCTGAATCAAGACACACTCTCCATAGCAATGAGAAGGAAGTGAGGTGGGGACACAATGTTGCAAGCTAGTAACTGTCTTGAGATAATGGGGTAGGTCCTGATTAGTATCCCTACTTTCCTAGATAAGTAGAAGGCAAACTTAACATGAGTGGTAAGCATGCCAGAGAGGCTGGTATACGGAAGTTTCAGAGAAGATACAAAATGGTTATTTAGGGATGTATGCTGGTAAACTATTATGAAAGTGTGTTAGGACTCTGGACATATTGAGTACCTGCATAAGGTTTATGTGTACAGACCTTAAAAAGGGAGCCGAGTTACACAGTCAATTGTTTTCATCCACTATTTCGTTTGTTCAGATAAGGCACAGACCAAGCAAGCAGTCCAGCAGGTTTGGCCCAGGTTGTGATCTAAGTCTAGCCAAGAAATATAGATAAAAAGTAAAGACGGATATAAGATCAAATACACTGAAATATCAGCTTTTCTAAGTAGTTCCTCTGAGTCACTGAGTGGATAAAGGAGCTTGCCACCAACCCTCACGATCTGAGTTCAATCCCATGGTTGAAGGAGAGAGCTGACTTCTGAAAGTTGTCCTCTTACTTCCATGCACATGCACAGGTACCTACACAACATACATAAAATAAGTAAAGTAAGATAAGGTAAAAAAAAAAATTAGTCGATTGATGGTCTGGGGAGATGGCACAGGGGATAAAGTGCTTATTCCTCAAGTATGAAGACCTCAGTTATGATTCATACAACCCATGTTAAAAGCCAGGCATGTTGATCCATGGCTATAACTTCATGTGGTTGGGAGACAGAGATGAGGATCTCAGGGGCTTGATGACCATTTGAGACACTTAATGAACTCCACAGTCAATGAAAGGCCGCATCTCAAACAAAAAAAAGTGATTCCATGTCTTCTCTCTCATTTATGGACACTGCTGCATTGAATCGTTAGATTTGTTTGCTTAACTTGGAATATGGGAGCCAAGAAACTAGAAAATGGCCAAGAGCTTAAGGAAGGGAGAAAGTAGATACTGGTCATAGAAGGAAGAAAAGAGAAGAAAGGGAGAAGGAAGCTTAAGTGGGGTGGAGGATGGGAAGGTAGAGAAGAGGAATTGGTCAGAGGAAGGATAACTAACTAATGATGCTTGAAAAATCCATATGAAAACCAACTACTCCTAAGTTTTAGTTGTGTGTGTTTGTGTGTGTGTGTGTAAAGAGAGAGAGAGAGAGAGAGAGAGAGAGAGAGACTTAGACAGAAAGAGAGACTTTAATCAGTGATCATATATATGTACAGGATAAAGCTTCTCCAAGAAGCTATAGTTACCTAAAAAATATCCCTTCAGGTTATTAGTAAGGGGCTACTCAGATTATTTTCCAAAACAATATAGGCTATTACCACTGCTCTTGTTCACCCTCCAGAGCATGATGTTAAGATCCTAGTGCTAAAGACACCTGATATTTCTATCACACACACGGATATCAAGCTGATACTGACCTGGGAGCTTTCTCCTCACTGGCTGGTTTACCCACTGTCAGAAGGTGCTATGGGCACTGCTGGGAAAGAAAAGTCAGCAATAGTCTTAACCCACTTTGAATCATGTGAGCTACAGTAATGACTTGCCAGGCAACATATGCCATTAGTGCATTAGTGGCTTGAATATTATATGCGTAGCCGGCAGATTTCAAGTTGGATTTAAGGCTCACTCTACAGGAGGATACTCATGCTAGTACTCTAAACTTAGCTAAGATCTAGCAGCTGAAGAAGCCATAGGCCCTAGAAGTAAACCCACTACTATTACTTTGATTATATTTGATTTTATTTTAATTCTGTTAAATGCCTTCTAAATACTTATCCTTAAATCCAAAGGCTAGTACAGCTCTCACCCACCATAGGAATAACTTCATTTAATACAAAGATGCCCTATTGGTCAGTCCCTCAAGACTCAGGGAACATCATGGAAGAAGTGGTAGGATGATTGTAAGAGCCAGATTTCAAGATGGACTGCTATGAAATATTCTCTGAATACAGGAGAGCCATTGGACCCCTGAACTCACACAACTTGTGGATGCCTACAAACATCTGCAGATCAAGCTGGTCAACATCCAACATGGAAGGGGGAGGGACCCATGAGGATCTGCCCCTAACTACTGGGTATTGGGAGTTGAGGATTGCTGTGGAGGGAAGAGTCCATTTGTTTTTTGTTTTTGTTTTTTGTTTGTTTGTTTTCAGGAGTATGGCTCCTCATAAGTTACCTATGCTCTTCCAGCAGATGGCCCTGCATCTGTGTGCACATGATCAACATGGATTGGGTCATAGAGAAAAAGAAGAGAAGGAGAAGTAGTGGGATATTCCAGAAGAAGTTAGAAGAAAAGATTTTGGATGGATACACTCAAAATACATAGTATAAATGTATAAAACTCTAAGAGAGTAAAAATTAATTTTTTAAAGGTGAAGAGAAAAAGATACCTGATGCTTACCTCTGGCCTGCACATGCTCAAGTATGTGGTGTGTGCACACAAACGCACACACACACACACACACCAATTTCTGTTGGGGGGTTTGTCTAGTGCTCCTATGTATTCAAATGCTAGATACTGTCCTCCAGGATCTGCTTACACTTCCATGAGCACATTCTCATGTACACAAAATGATGTTGTATAAATTTTACTCTCCAGTATTCTCTGACTGTTTAAATAAAAGAAGCTACAGTCAATTACTGGGAAGACTTTCAGTTACCAGGCTGGGGATCTCAGGTAGGAACCACAAAGAAAGAGTAGGAGGAAGAAGAAGAGAAGGAGAAAGAAGACAGAACAGAAGGTCTCCATTAGACGTGATGGACCAGAAACATGTGGCCAAGTGAAATGCCCCTGAGGACCAACTGATGGAGCAGAAATAACCCAGCTAAGACTCAGACAGCAAGTACTTGCAAAGCTCAGATGGGAATTAACAGTCTAGCATACAAAAAATAGAGTAGGGATAATTTGCCCAGTAATTGTGCTAAAGATAGTTAAATAACTTTAGTAGTCTCGGTCTCATTTACTTATGAGCTAGCTGCAGACATCAATAAATACTTACTTTAAAAAATGCATTTACATTTGGTGCCCAGCCCTGTCTGCCTACATCTATTCTCCCAGTAATTGACTGTGGCTTCTTTTATTAAACCACTCAGAGAAGATTGGAGAGCAAAGTTTATATAACATCATTTTGTGTACGTGAGAATGTGCTTATGGAAGTGTAAACAGATCTTGCGGGACAGTATCTAGCATTTGAATACATAGCAGCACTAGACCAACGCCCAACAAACTTCTATGTCTAAACTCTGATACAAAGATGTAGGTTATTATAGGTTCATAAGATGAGTCTCATAGGTTCTCAAGAAAGATTTATGTCTGGAGAGTTGGCTCACTGAATAAGGAAGTGCATTTTTCATCTAGCGAACCGGGGTTCCATTCCTAGCACTCACATTGGGTAGCTTACAACTGTCTGTCAGTTCAGTTTCAGAGGACTCCAACATTTTCTTCTGGTCTCCACAGCACATACACACATGGTGCACACAGACATAAGGAGAAACACATGCAAGGATATAAAAATAAATATTTGCTTTTTTAAAAACAGCAATGTCTAGATACTCTTTGACCATATGAATAGTAGTACATATGAAGTCATGATGTTTACCACCAAATAAAATAATATTGCTACAACTGGGAGTATACAGCTTTCAATCGCCCATTGATGCATTCCATGTACATTTTGCACTGGAGTCTTTCAAAGGAGTTAGAGCCCCAGTTGAAAGAATCAGGTGAGTGCTTATTTGTTTAAGAAACTCACAGAGGAGAATTTATGGTGATTACTTTTCTTTACTCATTCATTATTTTTCGTTTCTAAAACTTTTTTCCAGAGCTTAATGTGTTTGATATTAGACTTGTCTCACAATGTATATGAGGAAGTGAAATTTGACAAATTAAACTTTGTTTTTGGAAATTAAACTATGCTCAAGCTTCCTTCCTGTCTGAAACTTGAACTAAAACCCTGGAAATGAAAACAATTTCTAGAGTCTATAACTGCCCTGGTCCTAAATTCTTCCTGAGTTGTGAAGTGGAAAAATTAAATGTTTTTTGTTGGAAACTCCTGCTCAGTCGCTCCAGATCAGCACTCAGACAATATCAGAAGTGGTACATTTTTTTCCAATTACAAAATGAATTATGGGGAGCCAGCTAACCATGCTCAGTCATTAAATAAAACTATTTTGACTGGTACATTCTTGCTCTACCAGAAAACACGGGTGCTTTGTTTTTTAAGAATTTTTTGGGGCAGTTGCTTTGAGGAAAGATTGCGTTGACTGTGCCTCAATGTGAGCAACGTAGGAGAGCAAGCAAGAAGGTGTGACATGTGGAGAATTTGTGTGACAGGGCAGAGTTGGGGTGTTCACATGTTAAAGAAAGAGGTTCTTTATATGCTAAGAACTGAAGCATGAGGTTACCCTGGGTCAATGGTGACATATCACATCACTGAAACACTTCATCTGCACGTGAAGGTTTGAGAGCTGAATGAAAGAATGTAATGGGAAATGGCGTTGTTAACAGGCACAAACCTTCACAGACTGAGATTTTGCAAAGAATGTGGGGTCATTGTTTTTATGATTGCCAATGACTTTAAATGTATACTCAGAAAATAATTTAAATCCATCAACAACAGGCAAGCTCTGATGACATTTCATTTGAAAATAGTTTCTTAAAAAAATGGGAAGATTTTTAATCACTTCATATTTCCAGTAATAACTGTGCATTCATCATTTTTCCAGCCTGCCATTTTCCACCCAAATATCTCCAACTGGTTCTGAAGGAAACAGCTGCTTTCAGCTGAATCATCCGAGGAATTTGGTTATCTCATCCTAACTACGACATCTTGAATCATGCATTAATGACATGCTTATTCAATGAAGCAGTTTTCTGTTTAAAAGGGACTTTTTCCCCTCTGTGTGTGCAAAAGAGCATAAATCACAACCATATACTATCCTCAAAATGTAATGCAGTAGTCAAGTTCTCATCAGAAGTATGCTTTAAAAGAACAGTAGCCTATTGACTGGATACCTTAAGAAACTGTTCTTTGAAATTTATGTTAGGAAGAATGGGGACAAAGTTCAGGGATAGAGAGAAACCCTAGCATAACTGAGACCTTTGCTGAAACCCCTACTACTACAAAAATAAAAGAAACAGAAATATGCATTAGGATTTCCTGGATAAAAACACCGTTTTAAAGTACTCTAAATTTGATTACTAACACCTGGGTCACACACATTTTATTTATGAGTTCCTAAAAGCTTTTACTGAAGGCTACACACACCAGTCTACTTGATTAGAAAGTTCTCTCCCAGCACAAAATAATTTTGGATACCTCATTTTCTGAATGCTGATATACAGCAGGATCATTTTTTTAGATTCTCAAGAATGCCTAAAAAAATACATTCTAGTCAATGGCATGGTTTGGGTTATAGCCACTTTGTTCACACATGTGGAATCCACCTGTGTACAAAAACTCCATTTCTGAAAGAATTTTATGAAACAACTGCTGCCCTTATAAAATTAAATATTTCTGTAATAGTCTGGAAGAGTGAGCTATGAATTAGTTATAGCCTAACTACATGTTATAGGCTATTTATATAGAATGAAAGAACTCAGATCAGTGATCAGATATTGTGCTACACTGAAAGAAAACATAGCATAGAATATTTTTATAGAAAGGGAAACACATTTATGAACACATGGTTATTGTATATCATCTGATTCTTTCATATTTGAACATGGCTACTCCTATCATCAAAAATAATTCAGGAGTGTGTTGTTAAAAGTTCACTTGAATACAGCATTAGTTTAATTTAAAATTTTTTAGTTGTATGCATATACATGCATTCTATATAATATTGTTATTTTGAAATAAGGTCACAGTATATAGCCCTGTATAGAATAATTTTCATCCAGCAACATAGCTACTCTGGCAAGAGATCACATCCAAAAACCTTCTAATATGTGATCCAGCTGGAATACAGACATGCCACACACCTTTAATCCTTCTGGCTGGAATACAGACATGCCCTTAATATATACTTTTAATCCAAAATAATGATGTCTAATTGAGGAGGGGCAGACAATGTGACAAATCAGAGAAAGATCTGACAGAATGAGTCAGAGATAGGATACTCCCAACTCTCATGAGAACAGCTGGGAAAGAGAGGCTACTTAAGAGTAACACAGAGTGGGCCAGGAGGGAAGGGCAGTTCAGGGGGTACATTTCAGTTGAGTTCAGTGCAGTGCAGTTTGGTGCAGTTCAGTTTAATACAGTTGAGTTCAGTTCATGCAGTCAGTGCAGTTCAGTTTGTGGAATTCAGAGGTAGTTTTCCAAGCAGAGCAATTTAGTGAGAAGCCCAGAGAAACCAGTTTGAAGCAGTCAGCATGGAGAGGAGTCTGAGACAGAATAGCTAAGTTGAACCAGCTGTCCAGAGTTCAGAAAGAACTAGAAAGGGTAAGCTTATTCAACAGCAAGATGACATTACATCAGACAAATAAAAGTTAAAATTACAGTCCTAACTGGCCTACATCTCTCATGGATGAGAATGCCTTTAAATTTAGAGATTCACTTACTTCTGACTCCTGGTTGCTGGGACTAAATGTGTGTGCCACAATGCCAGACCTAATTATATAATAGATATATAACATGAATACATATATAAATGTGACATATCTCAAAGACTTTCAAAGCCCATGTGAGCTCAGTGAAATTTTTTGGCCTCAAATACTTTGAGTTCCACCATCATTGCATTCTAGAAATTAATCTGCACATAAGAAATTGTTCATAAGGCAGAAATTTCCTGGAATTCTCACCTGTGGTGCATGCAAGTTTCCAGATAGAGAACTCTTCAACTCCTTAGTCTACATACTAGCCCTGACTATAGTTAAGCAACAGGGGCTAGAGTTCCATTTCTCCTGCACAGTGATAATAATCTCTGTTGCTCCTGCTGAGAGGGTCAGAAAGGGGCTGAAGAAAGGGTCTAGGAGGCTGAGGAGGTATGAAAAACATGTTTTAAAGATTTCCTTATAAGCCAATAAATACTTTACAGGGAGGGAATTTAAGAGTTAAAGAGTGGGCCTGCAGAGATAATTAACTTAGTAAAGAGCTTGGTGAGCAAGTATGAAGACTTCAGTTCAGCTCTCTAGTACTCATGGACTTAAACCAATATGATAGTTTGGGTCTGTAATCCCAGCACTGGAGAGGCAGATACTGGAAGACCCTTGGTCTCGGTGGTCCATTAATGTAACCTTATCAGTGAGCTCCAAGTTAGTAAGAAGCCCTGTTTCAAAAAACTAATGTAAAAATCTACTGAGCAAGACAACCAATGATAACCTCTGGCCTCCACACACATGCCCTCATGCACACATATGTGCACACACAGAGAGAGTTAAAATATGATAAACTAATCAATGATTTTCAAGAAAAATGTTTACAATCTATTTTATTTTGAAAGTCTATATTACTGGAACAGGCTATAAAATTCAGGCACAAAACCCTGGCAAAGCACGGTGTTCTTAACAATGGCTCTACTTACTCACTCTCTTGCCAATTATACTTCCCTTCAGTTGACAACCAGTCACTGTCTGTTTTCACGCAGGAATAAAGTCATAACACAAGATTCGGGACAAATGTTTCTCAGCATCTTTGAGAACTGTTGGAAGGCATAGCTTCAGGAGCTTATGTATGTGTGAGCGTACGTCTCACTTGAAATCCCACATCGACAAGCAGAAGAATCATTTTATGTAACTCTACTGGCTTACCTTACATATTTTTTCCTTCTCTTTTTTTCTTCTTCTTCTTTTTATTTTTTTTTTCTTTTGAGAAATTATCTACATGTCACAGGAAATCCTTTTCTGATCAGAAAAATCTTTGATGAACATCTCCTGACAGAATTTGGCAAGGAGTCCCAGGAAATTTACTGTGCTTGCTTTTGGTCTTATTATATCAAGACCCTGCCAGAAGGGAAGTGGTAAGAGAACTCCTGAGATCCCAGACAAGTTCTTATAAGTAGGCATTTCTGGGCTATGTGTCACATGGTGGCAGGCTAAGACTGGAGGGATGGCCTCCTTCCCCAGCCACTCCCATCATTCCACACTCAGAACCTTGAAAATCACTGTGGCCCATGTTACTGGGCACAAACCACAGGGAAAGAGGTTTTGTGCCTTAATTAGATTGATATATTTTCTAAAAATATTTTCATCATTGAATTCTCTTGAGTGGGTAAGAGTTTATTAAAAGAACATTTAGTGTGTGTGTGTGTGTGTGTGTGTGTGTGTGTGTGTGTGGCTTTGGAAGTCATGGTTGCTTACTTTTAGAGAAGCTCCAAAAGTCTAAGAAATAAATGAAAATCATGTGTCATTCTGTCAAACAGACACAACCAAATATTAACATTTTTTATTATTTCCTTTCATCCATGAAATGGAAAAGAGAAAGTTGCCACTATTGGGGTCACATTTTGTTATAGATGTATTTTTCTGCTGGTTTTTTTTTTTTCATTTAACTTCATATCATTCACTTAAGATTTGTCTCCTTCTCTATTCTGTCACTATACCAAAATACTTTAGACCAGGTAACTAGTAACAATAGAGGTTTGTTTGGGGGTGGGTGTCTAAGAACTCAGGGCCCGCATCTGTTTAGCATCTGGTGAGTGATTCCTTGCTACGTTATAATAAAGAAGTAAGTATTTGCATTAGTTAATTGTTGTTATAACAAATTCCTAATGGAATCGACTCAAGGCTCGTGCTTCAAGGAGTAGACTTTATCATAGCAAGAAAGGTGTGTAGTGGGAGGAGCTCACAACTATGGGTGCAGGGATTGGCACGGAGGGAGGGGTGGGGCAGGTAGTACTGCAACAATGTTGCTTTCCTTTTACTCAGTTAGCCTATGAAATGGTGACACCCACATTCAGGGCAGCAAAGAAAGCCCCAGCCAAGGTAAGAGCTGAACCCAGGCAGGAAAACCACCAACCCTTGCACCAACATGTCCAGCATCTGGAGCCTGCGGAGACCTCATCTGCAGCCCTGCCTCTCCAGCTCTGCGGCCTGTAGCATGATAGCCTCTCTCTCTGATTGGCTCCACTGTGCCTGCAGCTTTCCGTGTTAGGTATGCCACAGTTCTAGCATCTCAAACATCTCAAGGTCTCTATTCAAATGTAGGCTTTACCCTCAGAGCTTTATGGGGTGGCCTGGTATGGCGTCCCTGCAGTGGATCGAACCCTGACATGCAGATTTCTCAAGCCGTGGTGTAAACCTCTATGAGTCTTTAGTTTGCATAGACACTCCTGCAAGCACACTGAGCATTGTATGGATGCTACTGCTAGGTTCTGTCGCCAGCTCAAGATGTAGCCTGGTCACTTCTACCACAGTTGTAGTTCGGCTCTCCAATATCTTCTAGACGTCTAGCACCAAACCGTCATTTCTGAAACACCAATTGACCAGTGTTAAATTACTTGACCCCCTAGCCGGACAGTGGTGGCGCACGCCTTTAATCCCAGGACTTGAGAGGCAGAGGCAGGCAGATTTCTGAGTTGAAGGCCAGCCAGATCTACAAAATGAGTTCCAGGACAGCCAGGGCTATTCAGAGAAATCCTGTCTCGAAAAACCAATAAATAAATAAATAAATAAATAAATAAATAACAAATTACCCGACCCCTATTGTGTAAGGCAGTCTAACATATCGTCTTTTATTATGTATGTAATATTTACTATGGGCGCTCTCAGAGACTAAGCCACCAACCAAAGAACACACACAGGCTGGAACACGGCCTTCAGCACATATGTAGCAGATGTGAAGCTCACTCTCCATGTGGGCCCCCCAACAACTGGAGCGGAGGCACTCCCTAAAGCTGTAGCCTGACTGTAGTCTCTGTTCCCCAACAGGACTGCCTTGTCTGGCCTCAGTGGGAGAAGCCAGAAAAATTCCTTTTCATTTGCTATTCTGAAATAAATAAATAAAATTATATACAACTTATAAATCATATCTAATTTGTAAATATAAATATATAATTCATAAAATGGATGCTTTAATTATGTATAATTTATATATAACATATATTTCCTTCTGGTTTTGTTTTTCTAGAGAACATTGCCTAATACAAATGTTGCATGTTGAGCAGAGCAAGCATGCCAGCTGAAGTCTCTCTTCAGTTCCTGTAGGACTGTTAATGTTGCAAAGGTACCACCCCCTCTCCTGACCTTTTATAATCCTAATTACTTCCCAAAGCCCCCCCCCCATCCAAATACTATTAACGTGCAAATTTAGGCATTTAATTTTCCAACAAATAAAATTTCTGGGAAGGATACATTCTAATCATAATTATACCCATCAGATATTTATTAATGAATGATTACAAACCAGAATCATATGACCCTCTAATGGTATGAACATTTCCTGAGGAGACAAAAGAACTCTTCAAATATTACTTTTAAAGATACATCTTTTAGCCTGTGACTGTAGGTATAAAGTCATAGTTACTAACAGAAGAATCACCTCCGAGATCTGCATGCTTGGCATCTACTCCGCTCTCCTCTAGGAGCCTTCTTGTAATTTTGCACTGGAGTCTGTGAGCAGGATGCTAATGTACAGTGGCCCCACTTGGCTAGAATGGTTCTGGTAGGTGCGCTTTGGTCCTGACCCTGCTTACCAGTGTTCAGATGAATCGCTAAAGCCTAGATCTTAAGGGCCAGTGGCAAGTAAGCTCTTAGGAATAACTGCTGAAGGACCGACATACTGAAGACTACTGTTTGAATCTTTCTCATGCATTTGGAAGCACCTTATACCTGCATTATGCTTTGCATTTGAAATTGTGGGCAAGTTTTTTTCTTCTCTGTGCCTGCACTGAATGATCTTATCCCTTCTTCATCTTACAGAGGACTAAGTGGTCCTTGCACTGCCCCTCCAGGCCTTGCTGCTACAATCTCTCTCTTCTGTCCAAGTGTGACTTTCTTGGAATGCTGGTCCTTCCCCGTTCATACATGAGACTTTAGTGGAGCAGGAAATTTCACTCACAGTGTGGGGAGCGCTCAGGAAACTTAAGGACGTAAACGTGTCAAACCCTGGGTTTAAAAAGTTCATTATTTCTTTAGCAACATTTCCCCAAACATTTCCCTTCTCTCAGCAGCTTTTTTCTCTCTTTTTAAAAATTAAGATAGAACACTAATTTATTAACAAATAATTAATACTTTATGGAAAATTGGAACCTGTAATTGGCTCCCTCCCTCTCCCTCTCTCTCTCTCTCTCCCTCCCTTTCTCCCTTCCCTCCCTCTCTCTCTCTCCCTTTCCCTCTCCCTCCCTTCTCTCTCTCTCTCTCTCTCTCTCTCTCTCTCTCTCTCTCTATCTCTCTCTCTCTCTCTCTCTCTCTCTCTCTCTCTCTCTGTTATTTATTTACTTTACATCCCAATTGCAATTGCCCTCCCTGTTCTCCTCCCAGTCCTACGTGGAGACCCAGCTGCACAACTGCCACACATGTACAGAGGGCCTAGGTCCTCCCCATGCCTGCTCTCTGCTTGGCAGTTCAGTCTCTATGAGTTTACATTAGTTGAGTCTCTAGGTTTTCTTGTGGTGTCCTTCACCCCTCTGGCTCCTTCAATCCTTCCTCCCCCTCTTCCACAGAATTCCCCAAACTCCACTTAATGTTTGGCGGTGGGTCTCTGCATCAGCTTTCATCAGTTGCTGGGTGAAGCCTCGCTGATGACTGTTATGTTAGGCTCCTGTCTGCTGGTGTAGCAGAATAACGTTAATAGTGTCAGGAGTGGGCTACCTCTCATGGCATGAGTCTCAACTGGGCCAGTTATTGGTTGGCCTTTCCCTCAAATTCTGCTTCATGTTTTAACCCCTGTACATCTTGTAGGCAGAACAAATTGTAGGTCAAAGGTTTTTTGACTGGATTGGTGTCCTGGTCCCTCCATTGTGAGTCTTAGTCTCCATATTCCCTATTGCTAGGAGTCTTAGCTAGGGTCACCCTCATAGATTCCTGGGAGTTTCCATTGTCCTAGGTTCCTAGTTCATCCCAGAGAATGCACACAAATAAAATATCTGAGAAACATACCCACTCGTTTTCCTCAGGAATCCATTGTCTGTGGTGAACATAGAGACCTTCATAGTATAAGGAGGGAAAATTGTGACCAGAACTTGATTCTTTTGTCTCATTCCTTGTGTATGAACTCGAAAGTTTTCTTCCTTTGAAAAACTAGCTCTCTCAAGTTCCTGCCACGTTCTTTGCTGTATGTGAAGTAAATGTTTTCCCTCATTGGTAATTATAATATTAGTGGCAAAAAGACTATTATAAGGACTCCCCACCCCTTCTAGATGAGGATGTAGGACTCAGGGATTCCTCTAATGAGGTAAACCAAGCTTCTTGAGCCAGGCTTGGCAACTCCAACAGGACCATAACTGAAATGTAGCATCTCCAAAGATTTGACAACAGTGAAAGTTTTCTAAATGCAAGATAATCAAAAATTAATTCAAAATTAAATATATAATTTCTCCAACATATTCCTGGCAGTGCTTGACTGTGTTGTGTTATATACTGTAACTGCAGCTTTGCTTCTGAACCCTCAGCATGCACACTGTGCACGCACGTGTCACACAGCGCAAGTCAACAGACTTGGCCTGAACACCGTGGCTTGGATGTGGCACTATTGTATATTATGAAATTATTCTAAGCATACAAGGCTCTCTACTCCTACAAAACACAAGCAAAGAAACAAACAAAAGCTTCAATTATTTAATTACAGAAAAAATCATTAATATTTTTCTGTCAGCATTTCTCAGCATAAAAATATAAAATGGGTATATCTTCAGATTATACTAGCTTAGAATGTTTGATTTTTAAAAGTTGCTTGAAAAAAAAGGGGGGCAATGGTGGCACATACCTTTAATCCTAGCACTTGGGAGGTAGAGGCAGGCTGATTTCTGAGTTCAAAGACAGCTTGGTCTACAGAGTGAGTTTCAGGACAGCCAGGGCTACACAGAGAAACCCTGTCTTGGAAGAAGAAGAAAAAAAACTTGCTATTTGAGTTGCATACTTGAGTTTCATTTAAAAATGCAAAGTTAATTTTGGCTTTGAATTAAGACATAACTTCCAGAAATTTGTGACATGGCTACTTCTTCCATATTCTAGTACATACTTACACATGGCAACATTCTTAACTCTGACATCGACAAAAAATGAAAATCTCAGCCACTTCTGAAGCATGTTGCAAAGATTCTACGTCTTGCAGTACAAAATAGTCAGTCAAGATTTAACTCTTTATCTACAATAAACAAATGCATCCAGCTGATTAGCATGCAATTTTGATATTACAAGATGACAGTAAAAGCATATGTATACCAAAGAATTTTTTTCAAATAAAAGTGTGATCTATTATAAGTAAAGCTTAATCTGTTTACCTGTTTTTTACTTCCATATATCTGGTATCAAATAACAAGCTCTGGGATGAAAAGGAGTCCTGAGTAGAAACCTCAGCCCAGCGTTACAATTGAATCACACATAGTCTCTAATGCCATGAAAGAGTCCTTGTTGCCACTTCTCATTGCCCACCTGCAACACTGGCTAATGGTCTGCAACACTTGATTTATAATGTCTTAATAATAATGTATAATGCTTCTATAGTATTACAGAAGCAAGAGTACAGAAGCATATGGTGAAACCTGGGAGCCAGACGAATCTTCTGAATACTCATTATCCTAGCTTGAAAGGAACCATCTCTAGAGAATTAATACACGTGAGAGTATTCCAGCTCCGTTTTCTCTGCTGAGGATGAAAATTCACACATTCTCTGCTCTCTGTTCTCATCCTAAGCTAACTCTCACATGCACTAAAGCATAAAGTCTAACATTTTTACTTCACGTGTTATTTGGGGACTTTCCACAAGAATTTCCAAATATATACTTCTTATTTGAGTTAACATATCAATCCATCTATGTGGTTTCTTCTTTCACCAAGTGGAAAATAAAAGCATTTCAGTCAGGCCTGACTTCCTGACTTTGTGCTGTGTGTGTGTGTGTGTGTGTGTGTGTGTGTGTGTTCCACTGGTTTCTTTTGGAACTTCCTAACTCCTCAATAAACATGTAATCAACAAGAAATGTATGAGTCTCCACGAACAAGAAACTGAGAAAGCAGAAGGATCCTTGCTGTGGCACTGTCTTGGATGCTCTGGTAGAATCTCTATATCACCAGTCCCTCAAAGGATCACTCCTATATCATCATCCCAAGGCAGACTGTCACCGACAGTCGTCATTAGATTTCAAGGCAGATAGCTGTTTTTACCTATCTAACTCTTGTTTCACTGGGTGCCCATGGAGACCGAGAAGTTGGTTTGTTGCCTAGACAAGTAGAAATAAAACTAAGCCATTTGGTGTCTATGTGGTTCCTATGATGCTAGAAAAGCTTTTTGGCAAATGATAAAAATATGGATAGCTAAAGCTGCCAATTCCTTTGGTTAATTCTTTTTTTTTTTTTTTTTTTTTTTTTTTTTTTTTTGATTTTTGATTTTTCAAGACAGGGTTTCTCTGTATAGCCCTGGCTATCCTGGTACTCACTCTGTAGACCAGGCTGGCCTCGAACTCAAAAATCTGCCTGCCTCTGCCTCCCTCCCAAGTGCTGGGATTAAAGGTGTGCGCCTCCACTGCCTGGCTGGTTAATTCTTAACCTTATCAAAAATTAAAGTCTATATATGCTGCTTTAAAAACATGAAAATAAGCCGGGCGGTGGTGGCGCACGCCTTTAATCCTAGCACTTGGGAGGCGGAGGCAGGCGGATTTCCGAGTTCGAGGCCAGCCTGGTCTACATAGTGAGTACCAGGACAGCCGGGGTTACAGAGAGAAACCCTGTCTCGAAAAACCAAAAAAAAAAAAAAAAAAAAAAAAAAAAAAATATGAAAATATTCTGTCTAAGGAGTATTGGACTCTGAAGCTCTTTGGGTCTTGATTAGATTGGACACCATTCTTTTAAAGAGTAACCAATATATGCAACAGAATCTAACAGGCTAAAGACTTTGGATGCATTACATATGGAAAATGTTCCTCATCAACAGATTCAACAGAGTTCCAAGTATGAAAGAAAAAGCTAGTATTTAAAAAGGGCGGAGGAGGCTGGAACACCTAGTCATTAATCCTATGGAAATATTTGTCATTTATATGTGGTTAAGGGAGTTGAGTAAAAAATAGACCCTTCTTAAAAATCTGTTCAACTGGGCATGGACCTTTATCTACCCAAACAAGTAAATATGATGTCACAGAATACAGAGGACTTGTACAATGAGCCCTTGACAAACATGACTTCACAGCATCTGTCAGCCTACCATCAGGTCCTTTTAAACAACTCCTGACAGATCTCCTTTCACAGTTAATACACAAAATTATTCAGACCAAGAAAGGCGTCACACATGAGTTACAACCAAGAAAGGGTTGGTCTGTTCTCAGCACTTCAGCATGTAGGATAACTAATGTTATTTGTTTTAGGATACTTAGGAGAAATGCCTATAAAAATCCAACTTCAAATGGGAAAAATTGAAATTGGTTGTATGTGTGAGTCAGAAATGAAAAGGCCCACGAGGCCAAGTAAGTAATGAAAATGGACGGATGGTCCTAAGTGAAACAGGAGTCTAGTGTGAGGCTGAGTGCCACTGGAACACGAGCCAGGCAGAAGAAAGCAGAGCGCTGGCTGGAGCAGCATGGGCCTTTCTTGAAAAGCATTGTTCACTGCTCCAGTCTCCCATTTGATGCTGTGTAGCTCAACAGTTCAAAAAGGCTAGATTTCACTAGTCTACAACTTCGCAGAGTCCCAACAATGATCTATTTATCCAAGGAAGTGAGTAGTAAAACTTATGTAAACCCAAATTGACTATAACAAATACACAAAACACAAAGTGGTTCTGTAATGTATAAAATGCAAATGTATTTAAAAACATGATTTTGTACCAATTTATACACTGCTGAATACACGAATGTATGGATGTGGGTACACATACACACACACACACACACACACACACACACACACACACACACACACACAAATGCCCAGAGAAAAAGAAAAGGAAAGCTGAAATACAGGATGTAAATAGTAAAGGAGCAAGGAGAGTGTTGCTTCTTATGTTCTGTGTGTACATGTCTGTGTGAACATATACATGTATGCACATACATTCAAGTAGAGGCCAGAGGTCATCATTCCTTTCTATTTTTTTAAGATTTATTTATTTATTATATGTAAGTACACTGTAGCTGTCTTCAGACACTTCAGAAGAGGGTGCCAGATCTCGTTACGGATGGTTGTAAGCCACCATGTGGTTGCTGGGATTTGAACTCAGGACCTCGGGAAGAGCAGTCAGTGCTCTTACCCATTGAGCCATCTCTCCTGCCCGAGGTCATCATTCCTAAGGGTCATCTATCTTTATTTTTATATAAGGTATCATGCTATGACCTCAGGCTCACCAACGAGCCTAGACTAGCTGACCAGGGAGTCCCATAGATCACTTAGTACTGATACTTGAAGCTTATGCCACAATACCTGGCTTTTCATACAGGTTCTGGAGAATTGAAGTCAGATCCTCTTGCTTGTGTGGCAAGCACTTTGCTAATTGAGCCATCTAACCAGCTCCTGGTTTGCTTTTCTCTTCATTCTTCTAGAACACCCCTGTGATGGCTATTCTTGGTTGTAAACTTCACTACATCAAGAATTACTATAACCCAATCCATTGGGGTTTTAGATCCCATACCCATGAGGGATTATTCTTGATTGGGTGATTCAAGGTGGAAAGACCCACCTTAAATCTGGATCATTTGACATGGACCAGAATATCCACTCTAAATATAAGTCACACCTTCTGGAGACAATGTATGTAAAAGAACAGAGAAGAAGAAAGCCCTTGTTTTTGCCTCTTGCCTTTACTCTCAATGGCAAGATCACCCATCCTGCTGTTGAGGCATTCCTTCACTGGTATTAGAGGTCACTTCTTCAGGATTCCAATGTAGACTGAATACCAGTTGAGATATCCAGCCTCATGGATCAGATAATTATTGGATTCTTAGACTTCCTATCATATCAGACTAGACAGACTACAGACTTTAAGCGTCTCTAATAAATCATATATACAGAGGTAGATAGATAGATAGATAGATAGATAGATAGATAGATAGATAGATAGATGGATGGATAGATAGATAATAGTGTGTGTGCTTGTGTGTGTGTGTTGTCATTACTCTTATTACTCTCCAGGACTTGATGGTAAAATGTTAAGACCCTATTGCTGAAGATACCACATGCACAGACATGGAGAAATAAGTTGGTTCTCACCTAAAATTTTCATTCCTACTGGCTAGCTTTCATGGTGCTAAAGAATAAAAGGAACCAGTCTTACCCAGTTGTGGATGCTGTGAGTTACCCACCAATGCAATGATGGTATGAAGTCATGGCAGTGACCAACCACTTTCTGTTTAGACTTAAAGTCTGCTCCACAAGATGGAACCCATATCTGATACTATTACTGAGGCCACAAATAGGTGGTTGGGCATGCCACAGACTCTAGAGAAGGATTTATTATTATCATGCTAAATGTATACAATAGTAAGCATATTGATAATGACCTGTCATTATACCCATAGATTAATATATCTCTGTACCTCAAGGAAGCTTCTTTTTTGAAGTAGATAGCAACTAAACCCACAACTGGCCTAGGTGCACAGAATAAGAGACTCCCACATGCTCAGCTTTAAATATGACATCTGCATCACATCCCCTCAGGAATCATGTGAAAGAGGGAGCAGAAAAATTCTAAGAGCCAAAGCTAGTGAATAACTACAAGGAAATAGTATTTTCTAGACTCAACAAGATGGTTGCAAATATAAACTCACAGATTTATTATAACATGAGAAAAACGTGCACAATCCCAAGCTAGACAAACCCCCAGGATGGAAAGGGGATGTGGGCAAAATATTCCATCCCTACCTAAAGTGCTATTGGTTGTTGATGGCACTTGTTAGATTGAGTTTGTTTCATTTAAGGATATGGCCCCGGTAGGTCAATCATTGTCTTAATACTGGTTCCTATTGTGATAAAACACCATGACCAAAAGCAACTTGGGGAGGGAAGGGTTTGTTTCAGGTTATATGTCTCAATCACAATCCATCATGAAAGGAAGTGAGGGCAGGAGCTCAAGGCAGGAACTTGGAGGCAGGAACTGAAGCAGAGACCATGAAAGAACACTGCTTACTGGCTTGCTCTCCATGACTTAACCAACATGCTTTCCTATACCGTCCAGAATCACCTGCCTGGCTCTCTGTGGATGGCCACATCACTCAATAAAATGCTCCACAGGCCTGCCCTACAGGCTGTTGTATGGCAATGGGTTAGGGATTTTCAAATTTTGTAAGATTCCCTCTTCCAAAATGACTCTAGCACATGTCAAGTTGACATAAAAGTAGCTAGCACAACCCTAGGACCACTCAATGAAATTGAAAGAGTTTTTTTTTGTTTTTTGTTTTGTGTTTTTGTTTTTCCAACAGTTAAAATTACCCTACATGCTTTCAAAGTAAGCCATTATAATTTGCCACTTTAAAATGCCAGCATTTGCTACTAAGTTACAGACAAGGTTGTTGTTCTTATTTTTTTTTCTTATCAGAAATCAATCTATAGTTCTATTTTTAAAAAGTTATAAGATAAAAGACTGATAAACCTTGGTGTATGGTCAGGTTAGCAGAGAGAAAATGCAGAGTTCTAGAACTGATCTACTCCTTCACCCACAGTTGGAATGAGAAGTAGAAATGCTATTGTTTGCCAAGAATCAGGATGGAGGCCATATGCTAGAACAGTGTGCTGTATTTCTCACAGTGGCAAACATTACACGCTTAAACTCACATGTTGTTTCTTCAGAACCTCCAGATTCCTATGTTTATCTTAAAGGCAGCTTTATTTGTTTCTTTGCCTCATTTTTTGATGAGATTAAAATTTCCCAAATGTCTTGAGAGTGGGAAGACATGCTCCAAAATCAAATGCTGGAGAGGAAAACTAAAGCCCCTTTGAGAGGGTGCTAGTGGCCCTCCGATACCATGACCACAGCTGCTTCTTGACATTGGGGATTGTCGCCTGCCAACCCGAACAGCCGGCATCCTCCATAAGAACCACAAGTGGCTTTTAAGATGATAAGATAAAGCCTAGCTGCTGTATTTTATGACATAATTTGGCCGGTATCTCTTTGTAGAGTGCCACTGGCTGGCTTAGTTTAAATAGTCATAAACATATGATTATGGAGTCATTTGATTTAATGATTTATTTAGTCTTCAAATCACAAAAGGCTGTTTTTCAAAACACTTTGTTGCCATGTTAAGCCTCCTTTAACCTATAGGGTTAATTATTGACAATGAAGTACAGTTGATAAAAAAAAAAAAAAGTTGACAATGAGCCTCTTTCTGAAAGGAAAAACACCTGGACAGAGTATCAGATTTAACAGAGGCCTTAAAGTGGCCAACCCTTTAAAATAACAAGCGTTGTGCAGTATGTGCCCTCTTGCCATAACTGAGTACACTTCAGTGCCTTTTAATGAATTGCAAACACTCTTTATGATTCTATAGAACAGCCAATAGAATACACAGAGAGAACGCTTGAGACCTGGTGAGCCATTTGCTTTAGGATGCCATCAGCTTTCCACGTGAGTTCTCTCATGGGGATTTTACAACATCATACTTTTTCTTTTTGCATTTAATTGTACCTACCACTGTTAATTCTTCATTCTTTTAACTTGCTGTTGAATGTACTGTGTGCCAGAAGTCTGCGTCATTAATCTTACTAAAACTACATATGCAAATGAAAGGGGGTCCTTTCATGCAGAGGGTGAGAGACCCTGAAGCATTCATTCCTAAATGGGTTGTCTCCATCAAATCCCTCCCCACAGAGTTCAGAGAATCCTACAGAAGGAAGCAGAGAGAGTGTAAGCTGGAGGGGATGGAGGACACCAAGAAAACAAGGCCCTCAAAATCAACATGAGATTTGATTACATGAACTTCACAGAGGCTAAGCAGCAGGCCCTGCAGGTGTCTGCACAGGCTCCTCTACATGTATTTTATGGCTCCCAGTTTAGTGTTCTTATGGGATTCCTACATGTGTAAAGGAGTGGGTCTCTGACTCCTGAATCTTCTCTTGAGCTCTTTTCCATCCATTTGTTTTGTTCAATTACAATGTGTTGGTTGTTTCATCTTAACATATTTTATTTTGGCATATTTTGATATTATCCATTAGAATCCTGTTTGTTTTCCAAGGAGAGACAGAAAGAGTTGGATCTGGATGAGAGGGAGGTAAGGAGGAGTAGGGAGCAATAGAGAGACGGGAAACCTTAATCAGGATATATTAGATGGGGGGGAAATCTGTCTTCAATTAAAAAGAGAAAAGGAAAAAGGGGGAAATCTGTTTCTGCAGTTTGTTTATGGGTCTCTTGTATGTGTACAATCTATGCAGTAGCTTCTGCATTTAGATTTGGGGGCATTGTGTGACATGAAAGCAAAACCAAGACAATTTAGTGGGAAAGAAAGGACTAATAATAGTTGGGAAGAGGATAACGGGGATAGCTAGGAGGCAAACATGAGCAAGGTACAACAGTATATTAATATAAAAGTGAAAATGTTAGCTAGGAATGGTTGTCCCCACCTACAGTCCTAGCATCATCAAGGTGGAAGGAGGAAAAGCAGACGTTCACAACCATCCTCTGCTACATACTGATTTGGGGGCCAGCCTGGGCTACATGAGACCTTGTCAGAGGGATGAGTAACAGAAAAGGGAGGAAGATAATGAAAGTCATTATTTGGTATGTTAGCTTTAAGAAATTATTAACAAAATCAATCAATCCGTGCACTGTTCCACATGCCAGGTTGCCAGGGGTGTGACCTCTGGTTAAGAAAAGCTCAGCTGTGGTTATGTGGTGGCGATCCTTGATGATCACATTAACTCCACAGTGGTGTGGCATTGTCAAGTCTGTGCATCCAAATCTTAGAGTAGATTACTAACAGCACAAATGGAATCTAGGCAACTTTTCCCAGCCTAGGCATCTCCATATCCTTTATCCTGTAGACCTCACACATGAAAATAGATTCAGAGGCAACAAAGAGGACTTCAGCTATGAACTGGACAGCTCGGCCCATAATCCTTTGTAAGTCCAAGTACAATGCTAAACTGAAGAAGGTCTTCATTTTCCTCAATCTAACCAAAGGTGGAACAGAAATAGAAAAGCAAGAAAACATCATACCATTTACCCTCTTGAGCATCCTAATTCTTTTGTGTTGTGGCCACATACACTGCTTGCTGCCTTGAGACAAGACTGCCCTAGAGTGAAAGCATGCAACCTGGCCTCCAGCATTCTCTTAGATGTGCCTCAAGCCACACACCATCCTGGTCCATCTTCCATTGTTCTTTCATTCCTTCCATTCACCTAACTTTATGTCTCTCTTAGCTGCTGGTAAGTGCTCCTTGAGGGGAGCATTTTGTAGTCAAAGAAACTGGCAAATGCCGAGTTTGATGGAATGAAACATGTTTCCTTCCTTTACAACCTTAATGTGCATTTAAATTTCCAAAAAGTGAATATAGTCTAGAAGGAGGGTAACTATCCAGTCCATTCTGCCTGGGTCAGTCTCAATTTGCACTTGTCATCAGGACATAAAACAGTTTCTTCAAGAGCATTTAAAAATGCCAGAAATTGAAATACAATGTGGCTTTCATGTACACAGTGCAGTCTAAAATCAATCAATGGCCATTCACATTTTTCACAGAATGCCTAAGTAGTGTAAAACACAGTTTGGAAACAGGATCTTCACCCCAGCGTTACTAGACCTCACTGCCTACAAAGCTCTCAAATCCCACCTTATAGCACCTACTCAATAGTGAACAGCTTCATCATTGTCATTGTTGTTCCACCTCCAAAGCTTAGAAGTTCCTTCTTCCACCACTGAAGGTCTCAATACGTGCTCCACACCCTCCTCTTATGACAGAAAGCATATGCTGTAACTAGTAAGTAGCTGAAGCCTTCGTTCCTCCACTGAGCTGAAGTATAAATAGGCATATTCCCCTTTAATTTCCTACATGGTACTGAGTTTGGAAAATATTTGCATGAGGGCACTGAGTTAAGCTTGAGGCTGTCCTTTCCGAGTATATAAGGTAGATCCCTAAGCATGCCACAGCGATTCCAGACCCTGCCCTCTCAAACCTTCTTGAAGACCCTACTCTGAAATTGTTCCGCTCCCTTGTCTAACCTCCCACCCACACTTAACCATGTTCAAGATTCCTCCCTTCTGAAATACCCCTTCCCTTCATTACCCATATCCCCCTCAGTCTCCATTTGGAGACAACAAATGCCACGCTATGTTCTCATCTCCCTTTCGCTTGCCAGTCTACTCCAACGTGACCGCTGTCCCCCGTCCTCCATCTAAATGTTCATGTGGATCGCCAGCCCTGCTGGCACTCCTCCTTTGGGTTTGAAAATGATTTATACTTTTTAAAAGAATCCAAGCTTTGGAAGTTCTAAAGATGGTTTCGTGGGTAAAGTGTTTGCCATGCAAGTGTTAGAAGAGGAGTTCAGATTCCCAGAACCCATGCCAATGTCAGACACATTAGCGTACTTGCGATCCCAGCCCTCCTGATGGACACAGAGACAGGTGCTCGCCACCTCACTCACCTCCAATCTTTGCAGCTGCGCAGACATCCTGTCAGCACCTATGCTGATGATTCCATACGGTTGCAAGAAAAATCAGACTTTTTTTTTCCCCATCAGAAACTCTGGTTATGTAGGCAAAGGGGTTTTCTCTAATGTAAAATCTCTCTTCGGGTGGCATGCGCCCAACCTTCTCCCTTCTTGTTTCTACAATATGTCCTACCCTCCACAACATTTCTCTTTACCAAGAGTATGATGGGTTCTAAGCAGACAGGTCAGAAGGGAGCCATTGCAAATAAAGCAGAAAAAAGCAGTCCGATGTGTAGGGCTCAGGATTAGGAAGGAGTGCAGCCTCTCCTTCCAGCACACATTGACTCTCTTATTGAGCCTAAAAATGCCCGTGCTCCAGTATCCCTCCTGTTGATGATTTTTTGTACTTGGGTAACAGTTCCTAAAAGAGGTGATGGTCTTCTCTCTACGTCTGGGTACTCTGTAACAGCAGAGAGCCAAACCAGGAAAGGACCCATCTCTGCCTTTTCAAAAATGACTTGTACTGTGTTAGCATTTGTTGGCAATACAGCCATTGCCTAATAAACAAGCCCTTACAATTCCCAAAGCATGATTCCAATCTAAATAAAGTATCCAGCTCCCTGCAAGTGCTGTGGGTTTACAGCAGGAGAAAGCCCCTAGAGTACCAAATTTCCAGATTTTATATGGTTTGGTATAGCACTTGGCAGCTCCTTGTAAAATTCTCACTCAAAGGATTAGATGTACAAAATCCCACCTGGGCTGTTTTTACTGTGGTGGACTAAGTTTGAGAGAGGATAGGTCAGCCATGAGGTTTTCAGTATGTCAAGTTATTAAGGTCTGAACACGGGCTGTGGTAGTGCAAAAGGATTGGTTTCAAAACCATCAACAGCCTCGAGCAGGGGCATCTGATGTGTTCATCATTTCTTTGCCTCGGCTTCTCTGAGTCACCTGATGGTCCAGGAGAAAGTCTGTCATCGGAATAAAGCAGCAGAAAGCCTCTTTCTCACTCTGGGTTTTTTTTTTCTTTTAGAAATATCTTTGCCATGAGAGATTTTCACTCCTGAGAAGATCCAAACCGAGCCCATAAAAATGCTTAAGCTGGGCTTCTCCGAAGACACTCCCTCATGCACACGACATTGGCCCCGGTTTTGTAACTATGTTTATGACTGATTTATGGAACTTCTACTTGGCAGGCCCTGCTGTTACTGTTAGCTAGTTACTATGGATCTTTCAACATGCCACTCTGGCATGTTGCTTTAAAAATAACTTCCCAAGACTGTACAGAACACATAGAGCAATGGGAATACAGTCAGCCTCAGAGTCCAGGGTCTGCACTGGAGTCTGTCATTCACATGGGCTATGATGAGGAGGAAGAAAATTGATGCCTTAGAAAACATCCAGATTCAGTGTCTGTTTTTAAAGTTTTCTCAAAGAAGTTTCCAGAGAGCAATGACAGTTTTTTAAAATAAATTGGAGGGATGGAATGCATGTTCACACACGTGTATTGCTTTCTCCTTTTCTGATAGAGTGTCAATGCCTTTGGTCCGAGGCCACTAAAACTGAAGCTGGTTATATTACTCACTGCAGTGCTAAATAGCATTCACTCTGAGGAAACTATCAATAGGAAGATGCTAGGAGGAGACTGATAATGGGCTTGACTATTGGCTGTTTGATTTGGGGACTCTCAAAGTAAGTTGAGTAAAGTCTGAAAGGATAAATCTATGATTAGGTTACTTTTTTGTTTGTTTGTTTGTTTTTTGAGACAGGGTTTCTCTGAATAGCCCTGGCTGTTCTGGAACTCACTCTGTAGACCAGGCTGGCCTCAAACTCAAAAATCCGCCTTCCTCTGCCTCCCAGGTGCTGGGATTAAAGGCATGCACCACCACTGCCCAGCTATGATTAGGTTTCTTAATAAACCCAGTATATGGGAAGATCAGACTAGAGTGTGGATAAAGCTCTAACTGTCAGGAAACCATAGTCCATTACAGTGGCAGCAATTCATAGTGTGTCTGCTCTATGTTTACGGGGTCTTCCTCCAACACAGAGTGGGCTTGTCAAGGCGGAATGTTCTGTGACAGAGCTCATATCACAAGCTGTGCGTGCCAGGCCAGCTGCCAGCAAGGACGCCATGCTGATTATGCTGGACATAAAGGAGATGCCAGGCTCTGCTGTTCTTCCCAAGTGTCCCTAAGGTGATGAAGAAGTGGTGAGCCTAATGGAGACAGTTCAACAACTCTTCTGATAAAACCTCCAGGGCAGCAGTTGTCAAGGTTCTCAACCTGTGGGTTGTGTTGGGTATCAGATATTTACATCACCATTCATAGGAGTAGCAAACTTACAGTTATGAAGTAGCAGTGAACTAATCTTATGGTTGGGGGTCAGCACAACATGAGGAAGTGTATTAAATGGTTGCAGCATCAAGAAGGTTGAGAAGGCCGTGGTGGCACACGCCTTTAATCCCAGCACTTGGGAGGCAGAGGCACGCAGATTTCTGAGTTTGAGGCCAGTCTGGTCTACAGAGTGAGTTCCAGGACAGCCAGGAACCAATAACGCAGGGACTTAGTACAACTACACAAAATTTTCACAGTACCCCATGGTCAAATATCTAGTTGAAGTCAATTCACACTATCTGAAAATAGGCCACAGGGTGCTATCCCCATTTCTTTCTGAGCAGTTTGCTTACTATTGAAACCATGATGTCAAAATCTAAGCAGACTTGGGAAAGGATGTCAGATATTATTTTCATGAGTGGCATAGACCCTGAAAAGCTGTACATGTACAGTCAGAAATTCCCATCCCATGCTCATGCAAGAAATCCTTATTAAAGTCAGTGGGAACCAGAAAGAAACAAACTGAGAGAGATAGAAACAGGGAGTTGAGGGATCAGAGAGAATAATGGGGGTGAAATGATCAAAACTAAATATATACAAGTATGAACTTGTCAAAGAGTCAAGAATTCTAAACAGATCATAAGTACACTAGGTGGCGAATTCTGACCTTTAAAACCAAAGGCATTAATGATGACCTGATTCAAACAGAATGGGTTTTAATAGAAACTAAAAGGAGGGCTTAAATTTGGCTTGAAAAACATCAGTCCACAAGGACAGGACGGGGAAACCTGTTTGAGAAGCAACAGGAGGGGCATACTTAGCCAATGGTCTTATTACAGCTAGTAGTGACCACAGAAAAGGTGATATAAATTCGAAGTATAATAATGGAAATAAGGAATTTTCAATAGGAAGAGAAACATCCCTAATCCTTTTGCACTAGTCTAACAATATATAACACCCTGCATTCAAATCTAGATAACTAACAAGCACATTTTAAACAAATGTTTATTGGCATAAAAGTGTACTTATCTCCGGGGTGCAGGATGGTAATTCAATATGTGGAGGTAATGTACAATGATCAAAGCAAAGCTATCAGTTCCGTGTCCTGAAGCATGTAACGTTTCTTGTGTCAGGAGACTTGGAACTCCTCTCTTCTGGATCTTTATGACTACACAAGGAAGCATTGTGATCTGCAGTGACTGCCAACCTGCAGGATAACACAGCTTGTTCCTTTGTGAACTGCCCTTCAGGATCTGATATCCAGCCATTGAGCACCCCTCAACCCGTCTGCCTGGTCTTTGCAACCTCTAGTGACTGTTGTTCCACACTGAGTCATGACGGTAAGGTTTTGTGTCCTTGTATGAGTGAGAATATCATGTCTGTCTTCTTGTGTCTTGTTGATTGATCGGATGTGCCTTAACCAGAGAAAGTGGCTGGGAATCTCCTTCCTCCCTTTAGAAACCTGAAACGGTTTGCACCAAAACACAAACACAAACCATCGGCAGGGTGATTAATGAAGTGGTGGACATTTACTTGGGCAAAGGTGAGGCTGGGTAAATTAAAATCAGCCTTCAGGTATTTTTGCATCAGCAAACGGAAGTATAACTTTAAGCCAGTTTGTATATGTGTGTATGGTTAAAAGGTCAATGGTGAAAATGGCACATATGCTTTTATTTACTTTTGTTTTCTATCTTCAGTTGTTTTGTTGTTGTTGTGGTGGTGGTGGTGGTAGTGGTAGTGGTGGTGGTGGTGGTGGAGGAGGAGGTGGTA
>NW_022196901.1:110537-128581 GCF_008632895.1 Mastomys coucha
GAGGAGGAGGAGGAGGAGGAGGTGGTGGTGGTGGTGGTAGAGGAGGAAGTGAAGGAGAAGGTGGTTGTGGAGGAGGAGGTGGAGGAGAAGGTGGTGGAGGTGGTAGTAGTAGTTTTTCCAAGACAGGGTCTCTCTGTGTAGCCCTGGCTGTCCTGGAATTCACTTTGTAGACCAGGCTAGCCTGAACTCAGATTTCTGTCACCTGAGTGCCAGGGTTAAAGGCATGCACCACCACTGGCCAGCTTACTTAGTTACTGATCACAGACACAGAGAGATTCATGTATCCTAGGCAGGCCTCTTCTCACTTGCTATGTAGCAGTAAAAGACCTTGCATTTAGGTTCCTCCTGCCTCTATCTCCCAAGTTCTGGGATTACAGGCATAGGTCACCTAACCCAGAATATGTGGTCCTGAGGGCAGAACCCAGAGTGTTGTGCATGCTAGGCAAGCACTCTATCAACTGAGCTATGTCCCCAACACACACACAAGTCAGAGGAGGTGAGTCACATAGTTACACAATCACACTCAATTTTCAAGTGAGAAAGCAAATACACCATGGCTGGAATTCTTCAGGAAGAAGATGAGAGGCCACAGATAGAATCATTGTAGGAGAGATTCAGATAATGAGGCTGGATAACCAACTCCTTCATTGCAGCTTGAGGGTAGTAAAGGTCTATATTATGATAGTCTCTTGGTATCATCTCAGATTCTGAATCTGCCCATGTTTCCAGTTGAATGTTTTCTCTAGAATCTATAGAACAACATTAAGATCCATGAACCTTAACTTTGTCCTCAAACAATTCAATTATTTTAGACTTAGTTTATTGTTTTAACTTTATGTCAACTTCCTACTTATACCTATTGTATCTTAAATTATTCGCTTGGACATACATATTAAATACTCAACAGTATAAACTCTCAATAGCTATATCAGTTTGTGTCAATGTCTAATTTTGTGTCGAGATTGGATGTACCTTTACAATATACTTCTAGTTTGGTAGTTACAAATGTGAGTGTGTGTGTGTGTGTGTGTGTGTGTGTGAGAGAGAGAGAGAGAGAGAGAGAGAGAGAGAGAGAGAGAACGTGTGGTATATGTCTGTAATATACGCACACATGTATGTGCAGGTGCATGCCCCTGTGTATGTGCACGGAGGCCAGAGGAGGGTATTAGGTATTGTGCCTCATCATCCTCTACCTCATTACTGAGAAAGGATGACTTACTGAAGCAAGTCCCAATTATCCTCCTTTCTCTGTCCCCGAAGCCCCTAGCTTAACACCAGTGTTAGTGGCTATACCCAGCTTCCTTATGTATTCTGAGGACTGGTCCTCAGACTTATACAGCAATCTCTCCTACCTACTGAGCCTTCTTTCCAATGCCAGCTTCTGCATTTTCACTTTGCTCTCAAAGCTCCCGAAATTCTACATCTTCCCCTAACTTGTCTGTGGAAAGCTGGCAAAGCATCCTTTCTGACAGCGTATGATTATCTCCTCATTCTAAGCACTTTAACCCCTGTTCTTCCAAATGTAAATCTCGAAAGCAATTGGTATTTTTAAACCTCATGTAGACGTGTATAATGTTTAATAGAAAGGTTTCCTTTCCTCTGCTTCCTTGAAAAGCAGACCCTGGAACATAGGTTAAGTGTTGATGTTTTTATTTGGAAACAATCCTAGGTCAGCAAGAAAGAAGGAGGGAGAAAAAGAAATGGTAAAAAACGGGATTCTTCCTAAGGTGGAATATTCCGCATAGACCACAAACGACAGAGCCTTGAGGAGATATCAACATCAGGGGGAACATCAAGGGGAAGATGCCTTGGGAGAGGCAGTGTCTCTGCTCAGCCCCATCCTTGGTCTACATTTCCATTAGTCAGGCCTTGGCGGCTGTTTGTTTCCCCATCTTTCTAGGTAGCTGCACTCAATCCCTTTGGCTCCCATTCGGAAAGCTGAATTCCACACCACACGCTGCAATGTTGACTCAATCCCATTAGTGGTAGAAGAAGCTACATATGCACACCTTCCTGCTCTCTAAAGTAGCACTAAGACTGGACCACTCTGCCTACGTCTCTGGAGAACCTGGAACACAACACTGAAGCTGCCTCTGACACATCTGCTTCTCCCCATTACCCCTCCTCTTTCTTTCTCTTTCTCTTCTCTCTTCTTTTAGTTAATACAAGACCTCACTGTTGCGCTTTGGCTGGTTTTGAACATCTGGCCTCAACTCACCTTTCCGTCTGAGCTTCCAGAGTCGCTGGAACCACCCATGCTCCATGCTGGCTACTCTGACCTAAATCTCTTATGTCTTTCCTAGACCCACAGGAATCTAATTCCTGTCTGCTTGCAGTCAGGTGGGGCTGTGTGACTGGCTCTCACCAGTCTATGAAGTTCTGTATGTGCTCCTAAATTAAGTGCTAAAGAGAGGGTGTGAGGTGTCACGTTTTCCCCTTGCAGCAAACCCTAGACTCCAGGCTATAGGAGTAGAAGCTCCAAACGAAGGCAGAGGAAGTTTCTGAGACAGAAGAAAAGAGGAGCTGTGTTTACATTTCCTCACACTGGCTTCCCGGCTGCGGAAGCAGCAGAGAAACGGTATCAAAGCTGGAGATTCTGCTCAGATAGAAAGAAATGCAAAGGACTCAACAATAAGAAAGGAGAGCCCAGAATAAGCCCTAGGCACTGTGTTCTGCTGGCTGTACTGTCTAGGTCCATATAAATCATACCACCATAAAGGATTATTAAACATGGCCTTGGGTTACTGTTGTCAGGATGCCATTTTTCTGTCCGATGGTAGCCATGACCTCTGCATTCTGTACCTACAAGAAAGACAAGAAGAAAAAAAAATGCCTCTCCACGCTACTGTCCTCTTATCAGAACCATATATTGGGACCTGTCCTCAAATACGACAGAGCTTGAATGCTAAACATAGAATAAAGCCAAGTATCCCTGCAGCTGTACCCCAGTTTATGCGAGAACTTAGGCCCATTCCTTTCCTTTCCTATAGTTAGTCAGAGGACAAATATTTGTGACTGATGAAGACCTGAGTACTTAGTGTCTCACTTTGCAGCACATAAGTGGGAATTACAGAAGTCTGGATGGGTTTTTCCTGACAAACATAAATCAGGATAGATAAAAGGGATGAAAATTAGAAGCAGAAAGCTGTGTGTTAACAGAGCCCGTGGCCAGCCATTCTTGCTCATAGGCTTCACCATCTGTTTTATGTGCACGTAGGAACCTCCTTGCTTCTGTCTGAAGCTCCCTTTTCTAGAAGGTCAGAGCCTTTCCTTCCCACTTATGTGTTGAAATAAACACATGATTCAGTTATCACCCTTCCTCAAACCCCTCCAGCTTACATGCGTGGGTAACTGATTTTTATCTCTGTCAAGAGTTTGAGATTAAACTGGGGGTAGGGGGGAAACCTATCATTTTGACACAGTGTATCGTTATCTATTGAAAGAAAAGAAACAAAGAAATGAAGAACTTCTAGGTGTGTAAGTGGAAGGTCATCAGGAGGTTGCTGGAGGAAACCTATTATTTTCTTTTTCAAATGTCCTTTGGCAAAGAAACCGAGTACCAGTAAGGATGGACCCAAACCCTCATTACAACTATGTTTTACCTTCTCAAAATTCAGAATTCAGAATTTGAGGCAGATTGCCATTTATAAGGAGCTGAGGCTAAGTGAGTGGAAGCAAGCGATAAAGACGCACATACAGGCTGTAAAGAGCACACAGGGCAAAACAAACACCACTCTAAGAAACATCTCATACCTGCTTCCACAGGATAGCAGACGCCAGGAGATGTCCTCAGGCAGAAATTCCAGCACCCCTGTTCCAACACATGGTGTCACCCTCGGAGTGAGTGCAAGGTTGGTGGTTGCCATTGTGAGCAGGGCAACAGTCAAGGATAACACGCCCTGAAGGAACAAGAAGAAAGGTGTTCACTTTTAACACTTCAAAGATGGGATGGTGTTATAGATCTTCACTAAGGCATGCAGGGGAAGCCTGGCTTTTTTGTCTCTGAAAACTATCATTGTAGGTTCTATATGTCAGCCATTTAACAGATGCAGCCTCACTCATATGTTTGTAGAATCTTTACAGAGGAGACACTGAAGCTCAGGGAAAGAAGCTCTAAAAGTTTTCCAAAATCATACAGCAGATAAATAGTAGATCTAGAAATAAACTCAGTATGCCTGGTTTCAAAATGCACCCTCTACCTACTGGAAGACAGTTTCTCTAAATAAATAGACTGTTATCCATAATACCAAGATCTGAAATCAACCTAGTATCCACCAATGGAAGAAGAAAACATATGTATATACAATGGAACACTCTCTGACATTTGAAAGGAAGAAATTCTATTAGTTGTAGCAACATGGATGAACATGGAGGACAATATATTGAGTGAAATACACCAGACACAGAAAGACAAATGCCATTTTCACTTATGTATGAAATCTTAAAAGGAGTCAGTTTTCTTTAAGGGGCTGGGCACTGGGAGTATGACCATGCAACAGTGAGCAGGTAGGCATCACAAATTGGACTTGGACTTGATATTGCAGGGAGGGGATTATTTTCTTCTTCATTTTCCTCCTCTTCCCCCTCTTACCTCTCTTCTCCTCCCTCCTCCTTCTCTTCCTCCTCCTCTCTTTTTCCTCCTCCTCCTCCTTCTCTCTCTTCTTCTTAGGGGGAGGTCACAAAATTAGGGGCTGGACCTGGAAGGACTGGGAAATGAGTGTGAAGGGGAACATAGTGTGAAATTCACAAATAATTAATAAAAATATTGTGTTGAAAAAGTACAATGCACAGAAGTAGAAAATTAGAATCTGGTTATCACAGGCTGGAGAAAGAAGGGTAGCTACAAAGAAAAGTACACGATGTCCAGTAGAAAAAACACGTTCAAGACTTACTGCTCCATGAGATGACTCAAGTGTGTTGCAGTGCAGCTTTGGGTTGTCCATTTCAAAACTGCTGAGGTTTTAAGTATTCATACCACAAAAAGAGTGAGTATGTGAGTCAATGGGTATGCTAACTAGCTTGATATAACCATTCAATGGTATATATTTATAGTGAAATATCATATTGTAGGCTAAGGATATACAGAATTATTTATTAATTAAAAATACAAGCTTGGCTAAGCTCAAAGCACGGGTCTGTAATCCTAGCACTCAGGAGGCTTGGGTCAGAGCATCAGGAGTTCAAGGCCATGCTCTGCCACATAGTGATTTGAAGCAAACCTGAACTCCCTAAAACCCTGCTTCAACAAGCACCAAAATGTAAAAATTAAAACTGAAGATTTAAGCTAAAAAATAAACATGCTAAGAGGTTACTTGTCATGCCGCTTTTAAAATACAACAGCATGTCATGTGCACAGACTATAAGAATGATGTTTCCTCTGGCAGAGAGCTTAAGCACCAACCACAATGCAGAAAGCGTGTCTTCGTTAGAGTTTCTATGGCTACAATGAAGCATCATGACCTAAAGGCAAGTTGAAGAGGAAAGGATTCATTCCATTTACACTTCCACATTGCTATTTATCACCAAAGGAAATCGGGACAGGAACTCAAGCGAGGAAGGAACCTGGAGGCAGGAGTTGATCCAGAGACCATGGAGAAGTGCTGCCTACTATCTTGCTCCTCATGGCTTGCTCAACCTGCTTTCTTCTAGAGCCCAGGACTACCAGCCCAGGGATGGTACCACCCACCATGGGCTGGGTCCTCTCTCACTGATCCCTAATTGAGAAAAATGCCTCTATGAGATCCAGCATTTTTCTCAACTGAGTCTCCTTCCTGTCTGATGACTCTAACTTGTGTCAAGTTGATACACAAAGCCAGCCAGTACAAACATGTTCATGGTAGTATTATAGACTTTTTATAAGACAAATACAAGGATGTTTTGTCAAGAGTACTAGGAGAGTCTGATTATAGTTCTGGGACAACCAGGATATCAATTCTAACCTCACATTGGTTCCTCATTCTTTAGTATTATCTTTACCTTGAAGGAAAACAGTAAAATTAGTGAACTGTGGGGCCAAATCAGACATTGATGCTCATCTATTCAGTGGCTCTGCCACCTCAGACAGGATGCTAACTTATCTGAACCTGTTTCCATGTATGATGCAATGTGGCTGAAATCTGACTCTGGGAGCTATAAGAAATGTGGCACAGACCCCCTCATTATACTACTGCCTGGCGTGTGGTAGCTTCCACACTTCAGTGGCTGCTGAAGGACTAATGCACCTATCTGTCTTTACTGTTTTTCTTAATCTCTTCTTCCTTTCAAAGGTGTTGCACTGAGGAAACAGCCCGTTGACTTCAGAGGGTTTCTTTGTATGTCTTTCCATTAGTGTTACCATTGTCGGCAGCTTCCCTCTCTCCAGCCTCACCAGCCCCTCCCTCCCTGCCAGCTCTTCCCCAGCTAAGCTCCTTCCCACTCTGCTGTATGTCTTCATCGGAAGCTAAACTCCCCAGGGCAGTAAACCTGTCCTTCTACATATTTGTCAAGTACTGGGTACATTTAGAGAGCTAAATAAAAAGCAAACAACTACACAGTTGGAGTGAGCTTGTTCAAGAAAATGCCTCCGATATTATCTCTAGGCCCCTAATTATTCCAGATCTACAGACAGGACAAACATAAACAGACGACTGCCTCCAAAATAATCAAACGACATCTCTGGTGTCTCTGTTTCGGAAACAGGACGTCAAGGTGGATAGAGAGCAGAGATGTTTCCTGTCTTCAGCTTCTTCAGAGGTGAGTCCCCCGCTCATGCCACCCATCAGAGTAAAAAGACAAGCCTTGTGCTGAGGGCTATGTGACTGTGCCTTTCCACAGCCAGTACACTGAAGCCTCTCAGGAAATTCCTCTGGAGTGTGTAGACAGTGTCACAACTCCTTATCCGCACTATGTTGTTATGTGGGAGCCTAAACTCTATACTCCTCTAATGTGCCAGGAACGAAGAACAGGAGGAGGAAGGACGGGAGGAGGGAGGATCTTGTTAGATCCAGTGACCAAGAAGAATGAAAGAATTAGTGAAAGATTTTGAAGCCTCAAGGAAATGGAATGTTTTCTTTCTCCTAGCTTTTCTGAGACATGATTTACAACTGACCTGTCATACACAGTAGGATATACAACGTGATGTTTTTAAATATATGTGCTTTGTGTAATGTCTGCCACGGTGAAGCTCACTGACAACTTACAGGGTTACCATTTTTGTGCAGGGGTAAGTGGTGACAACACTTGAAATCACCTGGCTTAGGAAATTTCAAGTATTTGGTGCATATCTTTAAATATGCACTTCTATTTTCATGTGTCTGGGTGTTTGCTTCAATGTATGTCCATTGTACATATGTCTGTGCAACGTACATGCTGTGCCCTCAGAGGCCAGAAGAGGGAACCAGAGTCCATGGAACTGGAGTTACCAGATTGTTAACTGTCATGTGGGTGCTAGGAATCAAAGCCGGGTCCTGTGGAAGAGCAGCCAGTGCTCCGTGCCATCTCTCCAGTCCTTCAATGTATTTTTAACACTAGTGACCCTTAGATTTCCAGGAGGTAATTGTCTTATACCTTACACCATCCCTCAATTTTTGTCCAAATATGCCCTGAGAACTGACCGGCTCTCTGCTTTCTAGAGTTCACCTTCATTAGATTCCATATGTAAGATCATTTGATGCTCTTTTTTCTTCTTCTGAACCTGTTCTAGTTCACATAGCATAAGGTCTGCAAGGTCCATCCAAGCATTTGCAAATGGGATTTCCTCCTTCCTCCCTTCCTTTCCTTTCCTTTCTCTTGTTCCCTTCTCCTTTATTTTCTTTGTTTGCATATGTGGAGTGGGGGCTAGTATGCAAGAGTATTTGTTTGTGTGCATACATGTAGAAGCTACACCTCAATATAAGGAATCTTTCTGATTCTCCAACTCCTTGTTTGAGGCAGGATCTCTTACTGCCTGAAGCCCAGCAATTCAGCTTCCCTGGCTTGTCAGCAAGGTTCCAGGATCCTCCTTTCTCCATGTCCCTAGTGTTGGGATTACAGGCCTCCGCAGCTACACTTGGCTTCTCATATGGGCACAAGGAAACCCAGGTCTTCGTGTTTGTTCAGTAAGCATTCACTGACTGAGCTGTCTCCCTGGCCCCAGGTTGTCTCCTTTCTCAAGGCTCAATAGTATTCTACTTTGTACGTCTATAGACATTACCCTTTTTCTATCCACTATTAGTCAACAGACAACTGGTTTCTATTTCTGTATTACTTTTCCATTGCTGTGATAAAACACCATGGCCAATGCAACTTATTGGGTTTATTTGGGGGCTTGTGCTGCCAGAGGGATAAGAGCCTATCACCATCAAGACAGTAAATAACATGGCAGCAAGTAGGCATAGTATTGGAGCAACCACTGAGAGCTCCAGTTGGTTTATAAACAGAAAGAGGAGTTACCTTGAAAGGAAGCAAGTCTTTTGAAACCTCAAAGCCCACCCCAGTGACATACTTCCTGCAACAAGATCACACCTCCTAGCAACCCCCTAAACAGCTACCAACTGGGAATCAAGTACTCAAGTACCCTCGACTTACAGAGGACATCTCTTTGAAACCACCCAGCATCCTTCTTGGCTATTGTGAATAATGTTACAATGAACACAGTTCAGCTGCCTATTCAACACATGGATTTAATTTCTTTTGGGTATATAAATGCAGCTTCATTTCTGTTGCATATAGGCACTCTATCCATACATGTAGTAATTCTGGATAATACGGTAGTTTCATTTTTTCACTTCTGTAGGACTCTCCATGCCACTTTCAATTATGCATGGACCAATTTGCATTCCTACGCACAGTGAATAAAGATTCCTTTAACTTTACACCCTTTCTAATACTTGTTTTCTTTTAACTTGATGTTAGCTACCCTAAGAGATGTGAGGTAAATCTTGTCATGGTTTTCATTTCCATTGCTAGGAATATTAGTTATTACTAATACTGAGACTCTTTTCAAATACCTATTGAACAGTGAATTTTTCTGTTGGCAAATTTTAATTGATTCTTTCTGCGGCTGAGTTGTATGAGCTCAGTACATATTTTGCCTTTAACGACCTCGCCCCCGGGGATGGTCTGTAAATACTGCCTCCTGCCCTTGTCTCCTCCTCCTGAAGATAGCTCTCGGTGCTGTGCGGAAGCCCTTTCAGCTCACGCGTTCCTCATGCCTCATTTTTATTTTGCTCTGACTTGATATTGTATCCAAAAATGTTTTGCCAAGATCAATGTTAAGAAGTTCCTCTCTTCTTAAGAGTGTTGAGGGGTTGGGGATTTAGCTCAGTGGTAGAGCACTTGCCTAGCAAGCACAAGGCCCTGCATTCAGTCCTCAGCTCTGGAAAAAAATATTAAAAACAACTAAAAAAATAAGAGTTTTATGGTGTAAGATGGAATACTTAGGTGTTTACATATTTGTGTTATTATGGAGATTTGAAAGATTCCACTGTTGTGCCTCCTCCTCTCTTTCACATTCTCAACACCATGAACTGGGTCCTTTCCTGGTGGCTATCGTCTTATTCTTTCTTTTTGCTGGTGTCAAAGATTTCTTGAGTATACATGTAAGTTCATCTATGGGCTCACTGTTGTGCACTTCAAGTTTAACTACTTGTTTTTATACCCATTCTGTATTATCTTAATTGCTATGGTTTTGCAATGTAGGTTGAAATGAGAAAATACGACACCACCAGCTTTTATCTTTTGCTCAAGGTTATTTTAATTATTCCAGGGTTCTTGTAATTCTGTACAGCTATTAGTACTTTTTTTTCTATTTCTGTTTTTTAAAATATGCATCAAGACAAATCCATGGGTCACAGTTTACCACTAACACTTTTGTGGATCTATGAACATGATATATTTTTCCATTTGTGTTTCTTTGGTTTTCAGATGTCTCATCTGTATCTAAACTCTAAACTCTTCCAGTTTAAAGAGTTCTAGTGTGCTTAGTTAAACTTACTTTGAAGCATTTTCTTCTTTTTGATATTATTATCAACTGGGATATTTGATTGTTTTAAAGTGTGTGTGTGTTTGGGGGCAGGACTGTGGGAGGTGTGTGTGCACACAAGCCATGTGTGTAGAGCTGACAGGAATCTTTCTGAAATCTCCTTCCCCCATGTTGATAGGGTCTCTGCTGTTGTTTCAATGGCTCCGTATAACCTAGGACAGCTGGCCCCCAGCCTCCAGACAACTCTATTTTTACATGAGTTTAGGGGACTTTAGTTAGATCATTTTGATTAGTGCTGATACTCACTGAACCACCTCACTGGCCCAACAGGGCTATTTTAAACTTCTTCTTTGACTAGTTTGAGCCATTAGTGTATAATGCTTTTTGTATGCTTATTTTCTGTGTGGGGGGAGGTATGGATTCATGTGGCTGTGCATGTTAGTGCAGGTATAAGGGGGTTGTATATAAGAGGTGTGTGTGTGTGTGTGTGTGTGTGTGTGTGTGTGTGTGTGTGTGTGTGTAGATCACAGGTGTATTTCTCAGAAGCCATTCACATTGTTTTTTGAAATAAAGTTCTTTCATTAGGCTAGGTTTCACTAAGTAGGCTCAGCTGGCTGGCCAGGAATCCCTAAGGCTCCCTATGCCCACCTCCTCAGCACCAGGCTTCGGAGGGCATACCACAGAGCTCAGAATCCCTAAGGATCTCTATGCCCACCTCCTCAGCATCAGGCTTCCGAGGGCACACCACAGAGCTCAGAATCCCTAAGGATCTCTATGCCCACCTCCTCAGCACCAGGCTTCCGAGGGCACACCACAGAGCTCAGCTTTTGGTTGTTGCTTTACCGCTCTTCAATTTACTGACTTTGTTTTTCAATTCTATACATGTTTTTGATAAGGTCTTTAAGGTGTGTGTGTGTTTGTGTGTGTGTGTGTGTGTCTGTCTGTCTGTCTGTCTGTATCTGTGTGTGTATATTTGTGTTAGCTTTCCATTATTGTAACAAAATGCTTGAGGGGAAAAAAACTTAAAGGGATAAAGATTTACTTTGGCTCCCATTTTCAGGGCATCCTATTTCAAGTCATGTCCATGGGCCTGTGATGACACAGGACATCACAGGAAGGAGAGAATGACAAGGAAAGCCACTCATGGTATTCAGAAGGCAGAACATCTGGGCAAGAGCTGTAGCCCCCAGGACACATTCCCAAGTACTCACTCCCTGCAGCTAGGGCCTTCTCACAAGCTCCTATCATCTCCCAGGAGTCCACCAAGTTACCCTGATAAGGTCAGAAGCCCCCTCCCCAACTCCCCACTCCACCTCCACCTCTGAACATTGGTTCATAGCAGGATCAAAACCTTCAATACATGAGCCTTTGCAGACACTTCCGATCCAAACCATAAGAATATTATTGTCATGGAAAGCAATTTGTTAACTTATTTAATTATAAGCCTGTATGAATGCGTACCACAGGTGTGAATAAGGAGGTTTGGAGCCTGAGTTAGGAGCCTGTGTGAGCTTCCTGGTGTTGATATCTAACTGAGAATCAAACTCAGGTCCTCCACAGAGCAGTATGCACACTTAACACTGAGCCATCTCTCCAGCTCCATGGAAACAAAGTGTTTGCTTCCTTTTTGCTGATTTCCATGCCTCTTATTTCTTTTTCATGTGTAGTTGCTTTGGCTAGAACTGACAGCCAACCTCATACTAAATGTTAAAGACAAAACAAAAACAAAACCCTCAAAGCATTCGCATCGTTTTGTTGCCATAAAACTCTCAAGAACTCTGCTGAGTGAGAAATAGAACACTCTACATCCAAGACCACAGGCTCTGGATCCTCTTCTACAGCAGACGAGGACGCACACTACTATGAAGTGTTGTCAACAGAAGGGTGCCTAAGAGGAGGCGGGGAGGGGAAAGTGTGATAGACAGCAAGGGCTGCTAAGGGAAGATAAGCCCTCGGATTTGGCTTTCTTGGGTTGTGTTAGGACAAACTCTGTTCTGAAAGTGAGTATGGTAAAAGAGAAAGCAGCAATACGTGGTGTTTTACAGTGAAGCGGAGATACGGAGGTGCCTCAGAGAAAGAAATCAGCATTTTTCTAACTCCACAAACCAGTCACTAATATGTTAGACACTTTGTATCTCTGTTGTGCTTCTTCCAGTCATTTTCGGGAGCCATTATCCACTCCCCACCTCCCCTCACACACACACACACTCCACACCCCCACCTAAGCCCCACCTGACACAGACTCCTTTCCCCATACCAGTACAGCTGTAGGAACTTAATGGTGTGCAAGGTCTGGGAGACTGTTATCCTCATATAATGAACATGGAAATCGGGACTCTGAAAGACTCACTAACCAGAGCAAGTTCACACATCTTGAAAATGGTACAGAGAAGACGGGAGCCCTGGTTTTCCTATATCAGATCCTGGGTTCAAAAGTGATAATTATCTTACAATCTTTCCTACTTGGACTCATGAATAGGTTTTTTTCTTTCTTTCTTGCCAGGATTCAGTTCCTTTTCGGCTTTTCGGGCTTCTCATTAGTTGGGCAATGGTTCATCTTCTCCCACTATCTTACACACACACACACACACACACACACACACACACACACACACACACACTACCACTTCTGCACATACAGAATCTGTATCATCCCCAGGAGTCTGTGGGGCTGCACAGTTCATCCTCACCTCTGTTCCTTTATTCATACCACTGTCCTTCCTTAGAGAACCTCTCCTGTCCCACCCAGGAGTACATTCTGTGACTGCTTTGAGGCAGACCCTGAGCTATACTGACTGCTTCATTATAAAATAGTACTCTGTTATGATTCTCTTGAGCCACCCTCAAGTCATTAACCTACACAACAGAATACAAAGTAGACCTCTGCAGACAGTTGTTTCTTTTGTGCTTTCTTGCCAACTACTTCTTGATATAACGAGAATTTCCAGTTGACCTTGGACATTAAGTGTACCCCAGACCCTCCATGAAATCTTGATTATGGGCAAGATACCAAAGAACCAGAATATGAAGTACAAAATATGAAGACTTGGAGGTTAAGATAAAATTAGTAGTCAAAGTAAAAGTCTATCCAATGCGACAGAAATTTAAGCAGCAAAGCTGCCAGGCAAACTTAATTTAAAAGGCAAAACCAGACTGGAAACAGATTAAGCCCCCAGCTCTGAGTGTGCTTGCTTATACCAAGGCTCTGGCTGTCTATGCAATGGAGAAATGACTTCTTACAACTTCTACATAGGCTCCTCCAGAAATGCTTGGTAGTGTCTGGGAACAGAACCTTGCTTGGCGTTTTGTGGAAGGATGTGATAGATTCTGTTCATATTCAGTTTTCTACACTTAATGAGCATCTCATCAGAAGATTGTAGTAACTGTGGCTGGGAAATAACAAGAGGTCGAGATCTCTGCTTTTGGAGAGTTTAGGTGTGTGCAGTCAGGGAAAAGTGTGGGTCAATGGGTCGTTCCCTGAGCTACAGGGAAAGACAGCAAGTCCACAAGCTCTGCATCCATGCAGAGGTGATGCAGATTTCAGAGAATAAAAAGAACAAAGTAAAAGGTTTTCATAACTGAGTCAGCCGATGAGCTGAACTTGAGGCCATGGGGAGAAAAGCACAAATGCCCCCAATGTATGCAAGATGGCGCGAATGAAAGAAAGAGCTGTCTCCCTGTATAAGGAGGCCATATCATTATGACGCGTGGCGTGAATAGTCCTAGGTGGATGACTGGACGTAGAAAGTCATTCTTGTCCTGAGCCCCAGAAAGAGTTTTTTAGTTGAACAAAAAGAATAATATTTTGAGAATTGTTTTCTCCATGAGACAAGAAAGCTTTCAGTGAATCCAGTTACTCTTGAACAATTAGTAGAAATAAAAAATACTCATAAAATGTTTCACAAACATTGTCAAAAAACAACCCAAGGAAGCTTCTTACTGCCCTACTGAAGGACATCAGGGTAACCATTTTTCAAAAAGAAGGAAGAAAAGTACTAAGTATTCATGAAGCAAACTGTAGGCTTCCAGCTCACAGCACAGTTACATATCACTACCTGAATTCAGAGACCCGGGGATGTAGTTCTGGCATGCTACATTTTGAGGTACACAGAACTTGCCATTACGTATGGTCTACTTAGTGAGATCCTGAGACTTTTCATGGGTGAGCCCTGGGTCTAATCATACATAAGCCTTGTGTATGTAGATGTACTCACAAGGTGTATAAATACATGAGTTATACCTTATCCAGTGGCGTATCACCCCAATTACCACCCAGTATTTATTTCTCCAACCTTCAGCTATTAAAATCAGCAGCATTTACACAAGACAAAAAACAAAACTCTTGGATTCATCACAATACTTGTTCCCCAAACTTACAGAGACATAAAATGAAAAGACCCAGAACAGTGGAGTAAGTATTTTCTAATGGTATTTAATTTCCCCTCAACCACTGCTAGGGTCCTCGCACACTGCTCTATAGTATGGGCCTTTGTTAGGGTTGTATTTCCCACCTGTGTTTCTTTTTTTTTTTTTTCTAGCAACAATTGGCCTCTGTGCCAACTTCTAAATAACCATAAATTTTGTTCTTATAAACCTTAATGAATGCTTGGCCAAGACACTATGCTATAACTATTGGCTTCTACATGGGAGCATAAATGGCAAGAGGAGAGAGAAAAAAATCCACACTGTGAAAAACTGGGTAAAATGGGGAAAAAAAAAAAAAGATCACAGCAAACCCAGAGTCGCAATTTGCCTTTAATGTGAAGGAGGCCTTGCTTTCTCAGGGCGGCAGCTTTCAGGGTTTTTAATCTCAAAGTGGCTGATCAATTTAAGGTAAGTGGCAGGCGCTTGGCCTGGTTCCCAGGCTTGGCTTTGCTGTGCTTAAAAAAGAAAGGATTCCGAGAGACACACAGACAACAGACATCACCAGCGGCTCCCACATTCCAAGCATTTTAACACAGATTAGGTTGGCATGATTCTACTGTTTGCTGAAATCTCCTAGGTGTTGCATATTCCCCTTCCTTCCCCTGGTTACCCAAGATGGTTTCCTCAGGTCAAGACCTTCCTATGCCAAACAGCTTTCAGGGCCAAGAGGGGAAGAGAGGAGCAGGGGTCAGAAGAAAGTATGCGGCTCTGGCTCCAGTGAGCAGGTGATTGACCAGTGAACTTCCCGCCGCAGGCACACGTCCATCCAGACAGGGACTGTTTTCCGTGCATGCCTGAGGGAGGGAAGGAGATAATTTCTTTAGCAAGGACAAACTTAATTCAGCTAGGAATGCCCAAAGGATTAGCAGAGTGATTGGGAGTTATTTTACCCTCGGGTTTTATGAGCATGAGCCTCACATATGTTAATTTTTTTTAATCCAGTGACCTCCTTTTCTTGAACACTTTCCTTGAAGTGAATAACATCTTCGAAGGAGCTGATATCAAATCTATTAGAATAGACCCCCTTACTACTATCTTGTGTTCTTTGAAAAGTGAGTTTTCTTAACCCATATAAAATATGACCTAAGTTAAATAAATAAATGTATTTTCCTACACACACACACACACACACACACACACACGTTTCTGTGCATTTGGGCTGCATCATATCTTTATGGGAAGTTGTAATTTAAGGTCCAGTTTCTCAAGTTTTTTTTCAGGTACTTTGACTTTGGTACGTTCTAGAATGCCTCTTTTTAAGTCATATACACAAAACATTTTTCCTCTAAGAAAATTTTATCAAAAGAAAAAAATTTAATGCAAGTTGTAAGTAACTTTTTTACCTATTAAACTTTTCAAAAGAAATTTACAAACCGCTGAGTTAGGTGCTTCCAGAAACGCCATTTTTAACACTGCATAGACTGGCACCCACACACTTCATTTGAGAATGGCACAGTGCTAAAATTAAGTAATTTACATTAGCAATATGTATTCGTTTTTGTCAGGATCGGTTTCTGAGTTTGCAGAACCAATTGGCTTAGGTAATTGTCTGAGGCAATTATGGGCATGTACTGCCATGTAGGCAGACACTCAGTATGGCCTTTAAAAATAACATGTCACCGGGCAGTGGTGGCGCACGCCTTTAATCCCAGCACTTGGGAGGCTCGAGGCAGGTAGATTTCTGAGTTCGAGGCCAGCCTGGTCTACAGAGTGAGTTACAGCACAGCCAGGGCTACACAGAGAAACCCTGTCTTGAAAAACCAAAAAATAAAATAAATTAAATAAATAAATAAATAAATAAATAAATAATAACATGCCACTCTTCACCAACTAAAAACCTGAATACATAACATGGAGGTAGATGAGAAGCTGCCTTCTTTTCTAGACGTACCGTCTGAGGTATCAGAAGTTCATTCCCTGCCCCCTAAGATTTCTTTAAAAAATCAAGTGCATATTGATGAGCCTTGTACATGTTTGTACATGTCACATACATGTATGCAGGAGTCCACTGGGTATCAGATCCCCTGGTGATCAAGTTACAGGCAGTTGTTATTAGCATTCTGTCAAAGCTCCACCCCACAGTTATCCTGCAACAGCCAGGTAGGCCTGACCCACTATAAAAGGGGCTGCTTGCTCCTCCTCTCCCTCCCCCCTTTCCCCCCCACCTCCCTCTCTCTCTCTCCCTTTCCCTCTCTCTCTCTCTCTCTCTCTCTCTCTCTCTCTCTCTCTCTCTCTCTCTCTCTCTTTCTCTCTCTCTCTGTCTCTCTCTCTGCCTTTCTCTGACTCTACTACCCTTTTAACTCCCCTCCCAATGCCCTGAATGAACTCTATTCTACACTATACTGTCATTTGGTTGGTCCCTCAGGGGGAAGGGATACCTTGTCATGGGCCTGCTGTGGCACCCCTTTCCCCTATATCTCACCACACCTCCATAGAACATATCCCCCCATTGTCTTTATCTTTTTTATAAACACATCAGTTGTGAGCTGCCACGTGAGTGCTGGGACCTGAACCTGGGTCCTCTGCAAGCATTCAAGTTATTTTAACTCGTCGGTCATCTCTCTGGGCTCATTTAGCAGCTATCTTGAAACCATGAGGAAAAACAACCTATGAGGCCAAGCTATATCACTGAGAACAGCAGGTCTTGGAGATGAAAGGCAAAGCTTTGAATAATATCCCTGAGCTGCAGAACCAATGATCCAGGTTTCTTGGGGATAAGTTCCCACTCTTTCACTGAGTCATAGTTGCCAAGCAACTGTTGAGCCCTAGATGCTGTTCTAGTATTTTGAACAAAATACATGATCACAGGTCCTTGTGGAGTCAGAGTCTAACCAGGAATGGCAATTCACTAAAGACAAACAAGGCAAGGCTACTCTATGTAAGGAAGCATGTGGAACAAAAGAGCCTGGCACGGAGATTAAACAGACAGGTTTTAGTATCCAATTGAAGACAGGGTGGGTTGGCTTTGCTGAGGAAGAGAGATTGCACTGATACCATGAGAAACAGGAGGTTCTTTCTCAGACAGTCAGAATTTTGTCTTTTTTTTTAAAAAAAAAAAAACATTATACCAAGTATTTAATAATTTATTATTTTTATTGATTTAAGTTTTATTGCATTATGATCATTATGATGAGAAAATATATATAATTTCAATTTATATGAATTTGTTAACATTTAAAAACATATTTTAAGTAAATAGAATTACATCACATTCTTCTTTCCCTTTTGTACCCAAACTCTTCCCAGGGACATCCCCCCTTTCAATACCTGCAATACCTTTTGGGGTTTTTTTGTCATATTCTTTAAAATTTATAAAATATTGTAACAATAAAAATAAGTATTATAAAAGTTGTTTGATATAAAACAATAATCAGTTGAACAGTCTTATGTAGATACTTGTCTACAGCAATACTGAAAATACATGTTTTTCTCAATATAAATTTTAAATAACTCCAAAAATATTAACTGTATGTTTTAAAATAATACATCACTACTAGTATTTTTAAATGATCATAAATAGATAAAGTCTTTTTGTTTCTTTGTTTGTTTTGTTTTTAGTAGTGCTTAAAATCTTGGCCTTTTCTGTGTTACAAGCCCAAAATAAGAACAAATTTTAGACATTGGAGTTCATTGTAATAAGGCTGTACTTCAATGACACTCACATCACCAAAGGATTTTA
>NW_022196901.1:129717-133712 GCF_008632895.1 Mastomys coucha
TTTTGCTCCTTATGTTGGTGTTTTCCATCTATTATCCTTTGTAGGGCTGGATTTGTGGAAAAATATTGCATAAATTTGGTTTTCTCATGGAATACCTTGGTTTTTCCGTCTATGGTAATTGAGAGTTTTGCTGGTTATAGTAGCCTGGGCTAGCATTTGTGTTTTCTTAGGGTCTGTGTTTCATCTGTATTTCATCTGATATCTTCTAGCTTTCATAGTCTCTGGTGAGAAGTCTGGTATAATTCTGATAGGCCTGCCATTATATGTTACTTGACCCTTTTTCCTTACTGCTTTTAAAATTCTTTCTTTATTTAATGCATTTGGTGTTTTGATTATTATGTGATGGGAGGAATTTCTTTTCTGGCCCAGTCTATTTGGAGTTCTGTAGGCTTCTTGTATGTCCATGGGCATCTCTTTCTTTAGGTTAGGGAAGTTTTCTTCTATAATTTTGTTGAAGGTATTTATTGGCCCTTTAAGTTAGGAGTCTACACTCTCTTCTATACCTATTATCCTTAGGTTTGGTCTTCTCATTGTGTCCTGAATTTTCTGGATGTTTTGGGTTAGGATCTTTTTGCTTTTTGCATTTTCTTTGACTGTTGTGTCAATGTTTTCTATGGTGTCTTCTGCCCCTGAGATTCTCTCTTCTATCCCTTGTATTCTGTTAGTGATGTTTGTCTATCTCTTGTATTCTGTTAGTGATGTTTGTATCTATGACTCCTGATCTCTTTCCTAGGTTTTCTAACTCCAGGGTTGTCTCCCTTTGTGATTTCTTTATTGTTTCTATTTCCATTTTTAGATTCTGGATGATTTTGTTCATTTCCTTTACCTGTTTGATTGTGTTTTCCTGTAGTTCTTTAGGGATTTTTGTGTTACCTCTTTAAGGGCTTCTAGCTGTTTACCTGTGTTCTCCTGTGTTTCTTCGAGGGAGTTATTTATGTCCTTCTTAAAGTCCTGTACCATCATCATGAGAGGTGATTTTAGATATGAATCTTGATTTTCTGGTGTGATGGTGTCCAGGACTTGCAATGGTGGGAGTATTGGGTTCTGATGATGCCAAGTAACCTTAGTTTCTGTTGCTTATGTTCTTATGCTTGCCTCCGGCCATCTGGTTATCTCTAGTGCTACCTGCCCTGGCTAAATCTGACTGGGGCCTGTCCTTTCTGTGATCCTGGTTGTATCAGAACTCCTCAGAGTCAAGCTGTCTCTGTGACCCTGTGATTCTGGGATCCTGGGGTCCTGAGCCCATTAGATCTTCCTCTGGATATTATGGAACTCTCTGCAAACTTTGCACCCAAGGTCTGCTCAGGACACCAGCCCAGACAGACCAGAAGGAACCCGTGCCACTGGGCTGGCAGAGTTCCTGTATGCCTAGGTCCTGCTGGTCCCAGTTACTCCCAGTGTTGGGACAGATGTTGTGTCCCAGAATTCTGTCTTGTCAGCTATGCTCAGAACCATTTCTCACTGCATTTCAGTTTGCTCATGGATCTGGGTGAAAGAAACTGCCATTTTCCTCTATATCCTTCTCATGCCTCCAGAAGCACCTTTCATAGATGCTGCCATGGCCTGAAGAACCTCACTTGCTTAAATGTTCCCTTTAATCTCTGTGCTTGTTTTTCATTGGTTGGTTGTTTTGAGGAAGTCTTAGTTACTATTGCATTGCTTTGAGACACCAGGATCAAGGCAAAGTGTTAGCTGGGAGCTTGCTTATACTTTCAGAGGGTTAGTTGGTGATTATCATGATGGAGAGCATGGTGGCAGACGGAGAGCAGGCGGGCATGGTGCTATAGCAGTAGCTGAGGGCTCATGTGTGATCCAAAAATTTCAGGCAGAGAAAAAGTGTGGCTGGGCGTGATATGGGTTTTGAAACCTCAAAGCCATGACCACCCAACTCCACCAGCTCCCATCATTCCCCACCCCCCAACCCTCACCTTCAATCCCATGGCACACCTTCTCCAACAGGCCACACTTTCTAAGTCAAGGCCATACCTCCACCAACAAGACCACACCTCCTAATCCCTCTCAAAATGATTCACTAATTGGGAACTAAATATTCAAAAATATGAATCTATGGTGGCCATTCTCAAGCCACAAGCCTCATCTATCTTAAATTTGACTCAAACTTGAACTCATGGTGACATAGACAAGGTGATGTTGAATTCCTCATCCTCCTGGGACCACGGGTATGTACCACCACACCTTCAGAAGCAATGGAACATCAGTTCTCCTGGAACTTGACTGGCAGATAGTTGCACACCTGGGTAATCTGCAAGAGCAGTAAACGAGCGAGCAATCTCTCTCTCCCCTTAAATATTCTTAATTGCATCTTTGTTAGCTTACTTTCTTTTTAGTACTATGTGCACACTCTCTTCTAGATTCTATATAGCACATTAAACCTTTTTAGACAGGCTAAGAGAAATAAGTCCAAAAAAAAGCAAGCAAACAAAAGTCCCTTTCACTTTCCCTTATCAAATTATTCCCTGAACGACTTATCAAGCCCTTATAGAGCAAAATCTTAGTTCTTGTATATTGTCTTTTTTTTTTCTACCTCATTTAATCCTTACAACAACCTTATGAGGTATTCTTGTCATTTTTCAGGTAACAAAACTGCCTCAAATGCAGAGAGGTGTTAGTACGGTTTCTGGACACCAATAAATACCTCACATGTATTAGATCCTGCCACGATGGCCTCGTTCTTTTTAACCAGATCAAATACCTGCTGCACTTTCCTGCTGCCCTCTCTGAGGGTTATTTCCACGCTGTCATAGCTCCATCAACTCCTGTGTACACGCTCACATTGTCAGCTTTCCATTATTATGACAAAAATACCTAAAGAAAATCAACATGAAGGAGGGAAGTTTCATCCTGGCTCAGAGTGGTAGATGTTCTGGTCCACAGTGGACCAATGCCCTTATTTCTGGACCTGCAAAGAGGCAGAGCACCATGGTATGAGGTCAGAATGGAGTGAAGCTGTTTTTGACTTTGTGGTGGTCAGGAGGGAGGAGGAGGAAGATGATGGTAGAAAAGGATGTTGAAGGTAGTCCCAGTATGACCTTGTAGAGCACACATCTAATGAGCTGCTTCTTCTTACTGTACCTCACACCCAAAATATGAACCAGCTTCGAAAAGCGCTATCAACTAGAGACCAAGTCTTTAACATGTGAGCATTAGATCTGGGGGAAGGGCAGTAATAACACTCCAAACTGTACCATGTGGACTCAGAACTGTATCTATATCTTAAATCCTTCTCTGAAGACGGACAGTGTAATGCCATGGCTATCTGTTGATGTTCCACGTGTGGCCTCATCAGTTAACAGAATGCTTTTTGTTGTTGTTTTGGGTTTTTTGTTTGTTTGTTTTGTTTTTCTTTTTGTTTGGTTGTTTGGTTTTGGCTAGAGACAGGGCATTTTATTCAAATCATCTTCAGAATAAGTATTGTGTAATCCTAAATAATCAGTGGCTACAGCTTCTGTGCTCCTGGCTGCTGCTGCTGCTATTGCTGTTGATGGTGGTGGTGGCAGTGTTGCTGTTGTTGTTTTCTCAGCTGTCTTACTATAAGCCTCAACTCTCAGCTAGGTTTCTTCACATCTTCAGGATGGCTGCCAGAAGAACAGGGCAGCATATTGCTGGCTTTACAGGAGGAGAAAGCTGCTTCCCCTGTCTACAGAATGCCTGAGCTTGCTTTCTGTATACACTGATGGGTGTGATCAGAAAATTGATAGGAAGTGACTGACCAGCCTTCTCCTGGCTTGCATGATGTTAAACGTTTGTAAATATAAGTGACTGAGATATAGGCCATATTTCTCAGCCCTTGGCATAGGTATTATTATTAATTTTATTATGTTAAGGCAATAAGAATTATAGAAATTGCTCAGGGGTTAGAGCACTTGCTGCTCTTACAGGAGGCCCAGGATCAGTTATTTTAAAAATAACCTCAATGCTCCAAATGCAAGGGCACCTACATTCATAAAAGAAACTTTACTAAAGCTCAAAGCACA
>NW_022196901.1:136804-138340 GCF_008632895.1 Mastomys coucha
AGTACATGGTCCCCAGTGAAGGAGTTAGAGAAAGGACCTATGGAGCTGAGGGGTTTGCAGCCCCTTAGAATGATCAATAATATGAACTAACTAGTACCCTCAGAGCTCCTAGAGTCTCAACCACCAACCAAGGACTGCACATGGTGGGTCTGATTGTTCTGGCAGCATGTGTATAGTAGAGGATTGCAAATTCGATCATCAATAGGAGGAGAGGACCTCGGCCCTGTGAAGGTTCTGTGCCCCAGTGTAGGGGAATGCCATAGCCAATAAGTGGGAGAGGGTGGGGTGGCTGGAGCAGATATAGGTGAAAGGATGTTATGTTAAAGTAAACATGTGAAAGGACCCATGATGAAGGATTTTTTTATTAAGGACACACAAGTATCAGTCTGCCTTACATTGTGTAGTTGAGCTCCATTTGTTGGGATTCTATAGAGAGAAACACACCAAAAAAACTTCTGGTGGTATGTTGTATATTTTGTCAACTTTGTGGACTTGGGCAGATTGACAGAGTGATGTCAGCTGAAACAGGCATACCTGTTGCTGAGGATATGTGATGTTTGGAGGGAGTATAAATAGGACTGGACAGACAATGGAGGAGGCTGAGCTTGGCTTATTTATATTGCTGAACACTTGTTGGTCTCTTGTTGATCTCTCATCTTCATCTTCACTGATCTAAGCTTCCTCAGAGAGGCACAGTCAGAGAACTTTTCCTGGTATTCCTCTTCTTGTGATTCCTGCCAAGGTCTTGCTGTCTCTACTAGGTAGTTCTACCACTGTTGATTCATGTTTGCTATCCTGATTCTACTGAACTGGACTACTGGTATATCTGTAAAGTGTCCACTGCTGACCAAACTGTCGATTTCCAGACAACACAGATGGGATTGGCTCCAAAGAACCACTTCTAAACAGGTCCATTTTCCCCATATTCTTTCTTTTGCACTACCTCTGGTTTGTAGTGCATTAGAAGGGAGGCTAAAGCACTTAAGAATGATCATAAAAATAGTGTTTGGGGCTGGAAAGATGGCTCAGCGGTTAAAGCACTGACTGCTCTTGCAGAGCTCCTGAATCCAATTTCCAACAACCACATGGTAGCTCACAACCATCCATAGTGGAATCCAATGTACTCTTCTAGTGTGTGTCTGAGGACAGCTGCAGTGTACTCATATAAAATAAATAAATAAATAAATAAATAAATAAATAAATAAATAAATAATAGGGTTTGCAAATTAAAGTTACATGCAGGAATGGTTCAGCACAGGTGAAAAGCTAAGACAGACCATGAAGGATTTTTTTTTTAGGTTTTTTTGAGAGAGGGTTTCTTTGTGTAGCCCTGGCTGTCCTAGAACTCATTCTATACATCAGGCTGGCCACTCAGAGGTACCACTCACCAGGTATACATTCAGAAATCTGCCTGCCTCTGCCCCCAAATTGCTGTTGTATGCTCTCTCCAGTTTCTTTTTGGAGACACGTAAGGCTGTGAGTTTTCCTCTTCGGACTGCTTTCATTGTGTCCCATAAGTTTGGGTATGTTGTGGCT
>NW_022196901.1:138753-156397 GCF_008632895.1 Mastomys coucha
GTGCTTTGAGCTTTAGTAAAGTTTCTTTTATGAATGTAGGTGCCCTTGCATTTGGAGCATAGAGGTTATTTTTAAAATACTCAAAAGACCAGGGATTATCAGCTACTAAGATGACATTTAAAACTATAGTTACCAAAATCAGACGAAGAGTAGGTTAGAGTAGACTGTAGTAATGGATCCCAGGTATGCTGTTACCAGACTCTGATTGATGCAAGGTAGCGGCAGCAGGGAGAAGGGCCTTTGTGATCCATTGTGTTGCATTTGTTGCATGTTCATCAGTACCTGAGGTAGGCAGTGCTTTGGATTTTAGTGAGAAAAACACTCAGACACGTCAAATAAATCAGTAAATATAAGGCTGCACTTCTCTCCTAGCATCTGACATTGGGCATCTCACATTCTATTTTCCATCTACAGATCCTTGCTGATAAAATGCCTGTTTAGCTCTTTTAATGACTTTGTAACTGGGCTGTTTCTTTTCCTACTGAACTGAAAGCATCTGGAACTCACTCTGTAGACCAGGCTGGCCTTGAACTCAGGAATCTGCCTGCCTCTGCCTCCCAAGTGCTGGGATTAAAGGAGTGTGCCACCACCGCCCGGCTATAAAAGTCTTAAATAGGGGCTTGAGAGATGACTCATTGATTAAAAATACAGGTTGCTCTTGCAGAGAAACCAGATTTTATTCCCAGCACCTATATGGCAGTTCACAACCATCTGTAACTCCCGTTCCAGGGGATCTGATGTTCTCTTCTGACCTCCTCAGGTACCAGGCACAAACACGGTACACAGACATACATGTGAGAAAAACTCAGACACACACAATAAATAAATCTTCTATTTAAAAATGTCATAATAAAGTATTGCCCCATGTTCCTTTCTGGATGTTTTATTGATTTGCCTTTTTGTACATCTGGAATAAATCTTTCTATATGGGATGAATCAGATCAAGCTTCATATATTTCTCTATGAAGATCCCTCATCCATTGCTGGTAGGAATACAGAATGGTGCTACCACTTTTAAAACAGATAGAATCCTACTAAAAAGCCAAATATTATCTTACTATGGGATTCAAGAATTACACTCACAAGTGTTTGTCCAAATGAGCCAAAAGATGATGTCTTCAGGAAAGCCCACACAGGGATGTTTACAGCAGCTAGATTCCTAATCACCCCAACTGAGGGGCACCTTGTAAATCCAATAGGAAAATGTACTATCAAATGGAAATGGAGCATCCTTTAGCAATAAGAAGAAATGAGTCAAATATAGATGTGGAATAGACCTACGACATAATGTCAAGGGAAAGAAGCCAGCCTGAAAAGATCACATAGTATGTCATCCTCCTTACAAGAAAGAAAAAACTGGAAGGACAATTAGAAATCAGAAGCTGATAGGTTACATTAGAGCTTTCCAGAGGAAGGAACTGGTAAGATACAAGAGATTTATTATAGTGATGAGCTCACACAGTTATAGAGACTGAGAAAGCCCATGATATAATTACTACCTGCAAGTCAGAAAATGAAGGAAGCCAATAGTATACCTCAGTGTGAACTGTAAGTCCCAAGAACTGCCATGGCTACTGGGTGAAAGTTCCAGTGTTTGACAGCCTTAAAATCAGGAATTCCAATATTGAAGGGCAGAAGAAAATTGATATCTTGCCGGGCAGTGGTGGCTCACACCTTTAATCCCAGCACTTGGGAGGCAGAGGCAGTGGATTTCTGAGTTCGAGGCCAGCCTGGTCTACAGAGTGAGTTCCAGGACAGCCAGGGCTACATAGAGAAACCCTGTCTCGGAAAACTAAAAAAAAAGAAAAAAGAAAAAAGAAAAAGAAAATTGATATCTTGGCTCAAGAAGAAAGTGAAGAACTGCCCCTTGCTTCTACCTTTGGTTCTGTGTGGAACCTCTATAGACTGGCTAGTGCAGATCACATCAATCAGGCTGATCTTCACCACTGAGTCTACTGACAAAAATGCCAATCATTTCTTCAAAACCCGCATCAAAACCCCCAGAAATAATGTTGGACCAGCTATCTAGGTTTCCTTTAATTCTGTCAAAGTGACATGTAAAGCTAACTGTTCCACAGGCTTAGGAAATAGTAATGAATAAATAGAGCATAGAGAAATTTTAGGTCAATCAAACTACTGTGTGCTGCTGTGATGGTGGACACATGACATCACACATCTTATGAACCAGGAGCCTAATGCAAGCTTTAAACCTCTGTTAATACAACATCCTGATATTGTCTCCTCAGACAGAACAAATCTACAACCTCAAAGCTTAGTGTAAATGATAACCGAAACTGGAAGATGCAAGTATGTGAAAATGTGGTATTTATTTCTCCTCTTCTATAAACCTAAAACTGTTCAGCGAGTAAAATTTATTAACTAAAATAAGAGGTGTTAATCATAATACAAATGAGTGGTCATCTGACCTCATTAAAGTTTAGAACTTCTGCCCAGAGGCCTGCCTGGTCCAGGGACACCAGACAGGTGCCCACCATAACTGTCATCTGAGAGGCTTCACTCAGCAAATAATGAAAACAGATGGAGACACCCTACATTAAGTGAGCTTGGGGAATTTTTTGAAAGAGGAGGAGGGGGAGGAAGGATTCAAGGAGCCAGAGAAGTCAAGGACACCAAAAGAAAAGCTACAAAATCAACTATCCCTGGACCCTTGGAAGCTCACAGAGACTAAAGTGGCCAACCAGAGAGCATGCATGGGACAGACCTAGGACCCCTGCACATATTTAACAGTTGTGCAACTGGACCTTAATATGGGACTCCTAAAGTGGAAGCAGAGGCTGTCTCTGACTCTGTTGTCTGCCTTTCTCCTTACTGGGCTGACTTGTCTGAACACAACAGAAGAAGATGTGGCTAGACTTACTGCAACTTGATGTGCCAAGGCTGGTTGTTATCCATGGGAGCCATACAAGGGGAGGTGAAAAGGAGAGAGTGGGAGGAAAGGTCAAAGGGGAAGATGTGGTAGAGATATTAAAAAATTTAAAAAAAATAGAACTTCTATCAAAAATTTTTTGAGAGTAAACCTTAGGTCCAGTGAAATGGCTCAGAGGTGAAGGTGCTTGCCACCAAGTCTGATACTCTGAATTTAACTCCTCAACTCCTGGAATCCTCATGGTGGAAGAAAAGAACTGACTCTAGACAAGTATCTATTTCCAGGACTTCTACATGTGCATGCACACAAAAATAAGTAAATGTCATAAAACGTTTAAGGGAACAAACATGGCAACACACAGCTTTAATCCAGGCACTCAGAAGGCAGAAGAAAGTGGATCTCTGAATTAGAGGCAAGTTTCAGGACAGACAGGGACACACAGAAACCCTGTCTCAAAACAAAATAATAAAAACAAACAAACAGAGCTGGGCAGTGGTGGCGCACGCCTTTAATCCCAGCACTTGGGAGGCAGAGGCAGGTGGATTTCTGAATTCAAGGCCAGCCTGGTCTACAGAGTGAGTTCTGGACAGCCAGGGTTACATAGAGAAACCCTGTCTCGGGGAAAAAAAAAAACAAAAAACAAAAAAAAACAAACCAGAAAATCTACAGTGGGAGAGGATGGCAGACATACTTAAGCCACATAAGGAATTCAACTGTAGACTTCTGTCTTAGCCACTGTTCTATTGCTGTGAAGAGATTCCATGACCAAGGCAACTGTTAGAACAGAAACCATTTACCTGGGGTTTGGTTTAGTCCATTGTCATCAGGACATGGAACAAAGAAGCAAGCATGGTACTGGAGAAGTAATTGAGAGCTTCATCTTAATTTACAAGCAGAGAGAGAGAGCAAAAGACTGAGTGTGGCATGGGCTTTTGAAACCTCAAAGCCCACCCCCAGTGATACACTTCCTCCAACAAGGCCAGACCTCCTAATCCTTCTAATCTTATCAAACTGTTTCACTCCTGGGTGACTAAGTATTCACATATGTGAGCCTAAGGGGGTGGGAATTCTTGGCCAAACCACAACTAAATTAATAAGGAAGGACAGACTCCTTGCTTGAAGAGGTTGATCACAAATGAGACTGTCAAATCCAAATGGCCAAGAAACATGAAAAATGTCCAGCATCATTAGTTACCAGAAAATATGCCAATTAGAAACACAATTGGCAATCTACACACACTCTAGAATAGTTACCACTGGGGGAAAAATGAGACTATCAAATGTTGATGAAGAAATGAAGCAACAGAAGCCACAAAAGGTCAGTAGGAATATAAACTAGCAAAGTCATTTGCTACATAACTAAACATGAACAAGTGTTTATTCACCACAGATAGGGCCCAACCAACAGACCATAGAAATTATTCCATCCCAGTCTATCTCAGTGAAACAATGAGTGTATTGAGGTTGTTTATAGCCACACAGGTGAGTTTATAATCAGGTTATTTGCAGAAGCACGGTTAACTCAAAGGCAGCCTTACCCAGAAGCCCAACCGGAGTGACAAATCCAGAAAGCGGCATCCCTGGAGCAGCAGTCTGTCCTCAGCAAAAGTTACTACTTCTCTAACCTTGGGAAGGGGTACTGTGAATCCTGGAAACTTCAGAAGTATCCTTGTAAACTTCACTTATGTCCTGAGTCCTGTGAGCCTCCTTCTTCCCCCCAAGAAGGAAATATTTCAATTAGCTATCAATATCATTTTGGAAATATTTTCGCTTGATCTGTGTTTAAGCAGTTCAATCCATTTGTGCAAGTCGAACAGAAATGCAGAAGTATGTACACAACAGTTAAAAGAATATTCTTAGAATATTTTTAAAATTCATCAAATAGGAACAATGCAAAGTTCATCAGCAAGAGGATGGAGTGTGGTATATATATATATATATATGAAGCGGAGCACCATACAGCAAAACAGATAACGATTTCTACATGTAACAAGATGGGTGATAGCATTTAGCAAGAAAAATACCATCTCATTTCTTTTATATGAAATTTGCAAAGAGACCACGCCAATCTATGGCAAGAGAAAGGTACCGAATATTGGGTTATTTTATGTCTGAGGAAGGATATGTTCATTGTTCCCAGGAGGCTGGCAATCAGCAAGAAGGCCCAGAGTGGCCACCCGCCCCTAGCTTGTACATCTAGGTAATAGGTGACAGGAATAACTCCATGAAGTGACAGTCTTACGACAGACTTACAGAATCTGAACCCCCCCCCCCCCGGTGACTAAGTAATCATAACAGGATACACACCATCTACCCTTTAGCTTCAGAAAAAATACCCACGTTCAATATCTCCCTTTGGGTAATTAGCAGTAAACCTAAGATTGTATCTTCTCCAATACATATGTTAAATTCAAATGCAGTAAAACAAAAGATTCAGAGCTGCTTGAAGCAAACAAGCATAAATTACATGAAAGAGCCATAAAAAATCCAATGTTACCTTTGTTTGATTCATTGCACTAAAAATACTAAGATGTGATGATCTCTAATTTCCAGGAGACCCAAACTACTGTTCCTAATCCAGGGACAAATAGAGAGGCCTTCCTGAAATCAAGATTTACTTTCCTAGGTTCAAACATGAGCAAGGTAGGGGATGGGGAAACAGTGGGTTGGGGAAAGCTTAACCAAAATGAAGGCTATACAAAAAAGCTATCCTACATCCCTGCTGTGACTTCTGCAGTCGGCCAACAACAGCACAGTGCTATTCAGTTCTCACTGCACAAATTATGTCATGGGCACATGATTCATGCTCTGAGACAGAAAGTGGCAGTAAATATGCACTTACAAAATCACAAGTTTAGGGTGGCAAGAAGAGATCAGAGCCCAGTTGCCTTAGCTGCAACACTTAGATGATCAAGAATTACAGCAGGCTGCCTCCAAGCTCACAGAGGCAGCCTACCTTATGGATCAAATGAGCCCAACCACAAGTATGTTCAGCAGTAGTACTTCAGGCTACATGGCACTCGTCAGTGCATTGCTTGAATGATCTAGTGAGGAGTCATATGGCAGACTGGGCATCTAAAAATCACCCAGGGCTTTAATGAAGTCAGGCAGGCAAGACTTGCTGGGACAGCTCATCCAGGAACAGTAACTGTGCCATGTGGGGCCATGTAGTAGGCTGCATGCTGACTCAGATGAGCAAGGAAGGGGCACTTCTGAGTCATCATGACCACATCCTGCCCCTCCCTCAGCTGTTCCCTAGAAACTGTCTGTCAACCTTCTGGGTGAGTTCTCTACCTGACGTCCAGGTATGCTCAGTGCAACAAATGCCTGTGAACCTAGGTCCGTCTTGCAGGAACATTTTGGCTCTGATTCTTTCAATGTAGTGGATATGTGAAGCTCACTACAGGGTGAAACTGATGTCTTTGCATGCAGACTTGGGGCTGGATTGGGGGGTGTTTTTCACATTGTGTTTTGATGGGTACAAAACCAGTATCTATTTCTTCTTATACAAACCCCTAAAAGATGCCTTTAACTGATTTAAGTCAGAAAGAACTGTTGAACAGTACTAACCAGAAAACAACATGGGAGGGATGTGTTCTTTCTGAGAACTGTAAGACACATCTTCATTATTGATGGAGGCTAAGTGAACCTCATCCTTCCCTGACTCACCAGGGAAGAATGTGTGGTAGGCAAGTCAAAATCCTCCCAGACACCTTCAGATGTAGAATAAGAGGAAAGGTCAAGTGTTTTTCTTCAGAAAGGCAATTTCATAAAACTAGTACTTACTGAGTGTCCTGGGATTAGAAATTGAAATATTGAGTACTACTGAGTACTCAACTAACAGTATTTGGGAGAATTTGAAATTCAGACAAGCCTGAACATTGTTTCAAAGGCAAGAAATAATGTTTAAAGGGTTTTTGGACTTAATGAAATGCTTGCAACTTTTAAAAGGGGTAGATTTATACACGGTATGATAATGTTGACAGAAAATCCTAAATGCTCTAGTATAGACTAAAATTACTTTCACTGCTCCATGTATTTTATGGGTCCATTCAAATGTTTGTTCATTTGTTAGTCTTTGTTTTGTTTTTGTGGAAAACGTTTGCCGTTTTGACAGGGACTGCCTTCTCTCGGGATTGCTTGCAGCAGTGTGGGCATCTGAATAGCACTAAATCTTCTAATGTAAGATACCTTTCAATCCATTAACATGAGTGTGTTCCCATTTAATTGTATTTTCCTCGCTGTTACATACTTTTCAGTTTACCCTTCACCTAAATAGTATTATGCACTTAATTTCTTTTTTGGGGGGAGGGGAATGGCTCACTGTTAATATATATCAACACCAGTGATTTTTATATATTGATTTTCTGACCCACAACTTTCTAACAGTATCTTGGTGTTGTCTTTTTGATAATTATAATTTTGCCGTCAGTAGAGACAATTTCACTTTTCCTCTTTTCAAAAGAATGCTTTTGAATTCTTTCTCTTGCCACATTACACTGGCAGACTTTTACTATAAAAATAAGCCATGAGAACAGGAGCCCGTGTCTCCTTTCTGTCCTCAGAGGAGAAGTTCCACTATTGAGAACCACAACAGCCGCGAGCATGACACGCAGAATTCTTTCCTAGGTTGAGGTACAGTCCTTCTGGACCTGACTTGTTCAGTTCTAATCAAAAGGACTCTAAATTTTGTTGCTTTTTCCTGCATCTAATGATATGATCATAAAATGTTATGGTGTGAATCTGAAGTGTCCCTCACTAGCTTTTGAAGGCTTGTATGGTGGCATTATTTGGGGATGGTGTGCTAAGTCTAGAAGGTAAAGACCTAGTTGGAGGAAGTAAGTCCTTGGGGATACAGGACCCCTGTCACTTGTGGACTGCCTCCTGACACATGGTAATATGAATAGCTGCCCCCACCACTACCATGATCTACAGCTGCTGGGGCAACGCAGCTCTGGACTGAGAGTCATGAAACTGTGAACCAGAATAAACCTTTTCTTTCTTGTTTCTGTTGGGCATTTTTGTTACAGCAAAGCAAATGTAACTAATACTTATGAGCATGCGTATTTTCATACTATAAATGTGATGTATTAGAGTTGAAGTGTCCTTGTATCTAAGGGACAAATCTCACTTTGTCTTAGTGAATGATCCTTTTAATGGGTTGCCAAATTTGATTTGCTCATATTTTGTTGAAGACATCTATATGTATGATTGTCAGGAATACTGGCCTATTCTTTTCATTTCTTGTACTAGCCATATGTGGCTTTAGGATCAGGATAATACTGAACTCACAAAATGAATTCAGAAGATTTTTTTCTCCGCTTTAGTATTTTTTCCCCACCTTGTTTTTCTAAGTCATGTTCTCTCATTAAACCTGTAATTCACTACAGCAGCTAGTCAGGAAACCCCCAAGGGATCCTCCTATCTCTGCATATCCAGTACTGAAATTATAAGTATGGTCATTTCCAGCCTTTTATGTGGGGGCTAAAGATCTGAAACCAGCTCCTCATATTTGTATAGCAAGTGTCCTACCAACGGAGCAATCTCCCTACCTCCACTTCTGGTTTTATCTTTTTTCTTAGCCAATAAAGTTAAGAATCTGTGTGTTGGTTAGTTTTCCTCAACTTGACACAAACCTAGACATACTTGGGAAGAGGGAATGTCAACTGAGAATTGCCTCTATCAAACTGGCCTATGGGCATGTTTGTGGGGCATTTTCTTGGTTGCTGATATAAGTGAGAAGAGCCAGCCCACGACAGGTTGCCTCATCCCTGAGCAGGTGAGCCTGGGCTGTATAAGAAAGGTAGTTGAGCAAGCCAGGAAAAGCAAACCAATGAACAGTGTTCCTTCATGATCTCTGTTCCAGTTCCTGCCCCAGATTCCTGCCTTGAATTCCTATCCTGGAGTCCCTCAGTGATAAGCTATATAATACAAAGAACACCCTCTTCCCTAAGTTGATTTTGGTCAGTGTTTTATCACAGCAATAGGAAGCCAACTAGAAAAGTTTGCCAGTTTTTAATCTCTTTTCAAGAAAATCAAATTTAGATTTTTTTCTCCATTATTTTTCATACTTTATTATTTATGTTCTGATCTTTGCTATTCCTGCTCACCCTTTTGGGTTTTGTTTGCTTTTTTAAAAATTTTCTTGAGAGATAGGGCTACTTAAGTTTGTTTGTTTGTCTTAATAAGCATTTATTACTCTTAAGTTCCCTCATGGATTTTGACGTGCTGTGTTTCCATTTCTGTTCATCTCAGGAAGCACATTTTCCTATTTCCCTTTCAATGTCTTCTTTGACTCATATTCACAAAGCATATTGTTTAATCTCCATGTATTATTAATTTCCTGACAGCCTTCCTGTTGCTTTCTATCCTAATGGTATTCCATTATGACAGAGAATGATACCTGACATGATTCTGAGGAAAAGGTACATGTGATTCAGCCCTCCTCAATGTTTCAGGCCTTGTTTTAAAGCTTAGTCTATGTGAGAGAACAGACTGTGTTGAAGAAGAATGTGTTCTCTGGCTCTGCTCGAGGAGATTTTCTTCTGTCTCGCAATTCTATCTGTTCTACAGCCTGATTCTAATCCAACCTTTCTTCACCAACTTCCTACCAGAATGGTCTGTCCATTGTTGAGAATGGGACACTCACGTTCCCCAACTCTGTTGTATCACAACCTACATGCCCGGATCCTGTAATATTTTTTCTATATTTAGCGTGTCTATGTTGGGTATATGTATAGTTTTAATAGCTTCTCAATTCACATTCTTTATCATTGTGTAATGACCTTCCTTATCTATTTGTACAGTTTTTTAAAATATGTTTATGTGTGCATCTGTTTAAGTGTATGCCATCTGTGCAGCTTCTTGCAGAGACCAGAGGGTATCCAAATCCATCAGATGACTATCCTATGTGGCAGCTAGGAGCTGAACTCCATCCTCTGGAAGAGCAGCAAGTGCTCCTAACAACTCACCTACCTCTCCAGCCCTGTTCTTTTTTTTTTTTTTTTTTAAGTTTTATTGCATTATGATGAGAAAAGTTACATGATTTTAATTTATCTGAATTTGTTAACATTTAAAAACATATTTTAAGTAAATAGAATTAAATCATATTCTTGTTTCCCTTTTGTACCCCAACTCCTCCTAGAGATCCCCCTTCAATACCTATAATATACTTTTGTCATATTCTTTAAAATGTATAAAATATTTCCAGCCCTGTTCTTACAGCCTTTTGCTTAGAGCCCATTTAACCAACATAAGCACAACTACAGTTCTCTCCTTCTGCCTCTCTCCATGACACTTCGTTTGAAATACCTTTTCCTCCCATCATTTTCTATGCACACGTGTCTCTATTTCTTTGTATACCATTATTTGACTTTATTTCTTCCCTTGTGTGTTACAGTTCCATAGCTCTGCAGTCTTATGTCTTGCACTGCTGCCTGGGCATCTCAAGAAGGAGACCCTGCTTCTAGACTTTACTGGTATTTACGCAGAGATGGATCCCCGCACTGGTTAGCCTGAATTTCTGGATGGCCAGCTGAGTGTGACCATGGACTGGGAATGCACACTATCAAGTTCTCTAACTAGACTTGACCTTGGCTCTAAAGTCAAGCGGAACCAATGACTGGGCTATGGTCTCTCAGGATTCTATGGCTACATTGTGAAGTCAAACAGAGTGCTAGCTAGGTGCTAACTATTGCTAATCATTCAGGGTCACAGACTGGATTCTCTGCCAGGCCTCACAACAATTAGCATTCTGTAGTTGACTAAGACTGACAGCTAGGGTTTGAGTTTGGGTAGAACCACTGCTTGGAATGGGTGGGTCCAGAGGCTACCCTACATAAAAATTCATGGTTGAGGCTTGTCTCCTCACCTGGGTGGAACCCCAGACTCCACACTGGCTGACCTTTCATCCGTGTTTCTACAAGTGATGAGCTTGGCTTTGTGGGTGGGCTATGCTGTTGACTGGTGTCTCTACCCCAGCACCAGTGCAGTCAGGAGCACAGAGATACCTCTGTGTTCCTCAGGTTCCTTAGTTCTGCCTGACCTCAGAGGCCTTGCCCTGCAATTACCCACAGTGTTTCCCTTGAGGGGAGGCAGGAATGCACTTCCTGGTAGCATCTCAGAATGCTAAGGAAGCTAGCTAGTCTGCTGGGCTCTTTTCTTAATGTGGAAAATGTAGGTTCCCAGCTCTCTCTGTGAGAGAGGTGGGAAGTCAGAGGTCAGAGAGGTGGCCATGTGATCCAAGACATTACTTTTACCCTTCTACGACAGTCAACCGTGTAGTTTTTTCAAGTTCACTCTCAAGATGGAAGTTTTCACAAAGGTGTTCTCGTCCATGGGAATGAAATGGTTACTTTCTACAGTGGGTGGTGGGGCCCCTACTCTGCCATCTTGTTGATATTACTCTCTCCAAGTATCTCTGTATAAACTTATAATTTCCCCCTATAGCCTGCTAACATCAAATTAAAGTGAACATAGCCAAAACTTTGAACTATTTCCAGAGCATCTGGGAAGACTAATAAATGAAATAATACGATGCATAAAAATCAGGAGTAAGAAGCTAGTTTGAACAGAGGCACTGAACAAGTTAAACAGTAAGTTCAGACCAGCAGCTTTTGCACTGCAGCTCTAGCTATAGGCTAAGCCTCAGTTTCTCACTTCACTGACCACTGGAAAAAAGATGACAAGCCAATAGTCGTCACTAAGTGCCTACTATGTATCCCACACCGTGCTAGAGGTTAGACTAAGACAAAGTTTACTCCTGAAGAATCTCTAGCTTATAGGGAAAACCGTTACACCGATGTTAGAGCAGAGGTCCAGACTAAGTGGTACCAGATAAAGGGATGAACTGACCCTCTTGATGACACTTAGAAAGCTTCCGAGGATTAAACTCAGACTTTCCTGTAAACAAGGCATGCATTCTACCACTGATTTACATCTCCAGCCCCATAATCATGCTGCTCCATCCGGGGCCTGGAGAATGAGCAGGAAATTTCTGCAAAGCCCTCTAAGTGAGTTTTTTGTTTGTTTTGGGTTTTCCCCTTACTCATGTAAAATTCTTGTTATACTATTATGGTGATGTTTATATATATATATCCTTATCTAAAATCAAAGCAGAATCCAATCAATGCCAAAATAGGCACTAAATATACCAGAGACTAACAGGCCTGAGGATGTAGTTTGAGACATTTTTGGACATTCTTTCTCCTGAACATAAAATATTAAGAAAATAATCTATTGTTGGCCCTGGTTTTATTTGGTAATAGATGGGATTTTGTTTGTTTGTTTGTTTCTACCAAGGAACAGATTCAAACTGAACAAAAATGTGGCTGACTGACAAAGGTGTCTGTAGAGATAGAAATGACCAGTAGTTAGTCCGAACATCTTGATTTTAGGTCACGCTGCTCTACTATTGTTTATTTTCCTTTGCTTAACATACTTCAGTAAGATTTCTACAACTTTCCTTGGTAATATGTCTTCTATAATCCCTGGTCTTAGATCTCATCTACCACATGAAACACAGTACTTTAACGTTTAATTACTAGTTAGAGCAGTATGCACCCCTACAAACTAAGATGAGATTTCTCAAAATCTTGACTTGTTCTGAAGTAGTAGATCAGGTCTGTGAACTGACTTCGGCCTCCAAATCTGTAACTCCATCTGTAAATGATTTGTCAAGTGATTGCAAAGACACCCATCCATTTGGTGTCTAGACTGACCATCTACTCATGTCCTCTTTCTAAGCTTTGGCACACTTCAAATTAGGCAAGGGAACTCACTGCTTGTATATCTGTGTAACAAGCAGTTACGATGTGGTTTTGTTAAAAAAAAAATCGTGTTTGGTGTTCAGCGAATATCTCTTCATTTCAACTCCATTCAATGATCTTGTTCGTACACTAACTCCTTCAAACATTCCATTCCCTCCTACCCTCTGAGAGGATGAGATTTGGTATGCTAAATGTCCTGTAGGGTGAACTCTGAAGGTACTTGGAAGTGTTTTCACAATGCCATTTGGCCACAAAAGGGGAACAGTACAATCTTGAACTTTGCTTAGTTGTTCCAGAATGACTTCTACCTTCTGAGTTATAACCAACCAACTTCTGAGTTCCCACTGAACTCTCAAGGCAGCACACAGTGTCTGACTGCAACCAACTGAGTCATTGGTTTTTGTGACCTGTGGAACACAAAGGGAGGATTTTAGCTCATCTCAAATAACTGGTTAATTGCATCTGATTGCCTAAGAACTGACTAAAAGAACGAAGCCCAGCATAACTGTACTCGAGACCATCAGAACCCCACTACTAACAGGTCTGTCCCTTGGGTGTGCAGATGTCACTAAGGTACTCAGTTCTTAGGGACCCTTAAACAAGAGCACCTCTTGACAGCCAGAATGTCTTCCAGAATAAACTTATCCTGACCAAGTCCTTGGCAACCAGCACAAAGATTGCCACATCAAGTGACTTTTCAGTACTGTGTTCCCAATTCCTAACTGGCATGAAAAAACATATCACATTAAAAGTATGACCGCCTCTACAGGGATACTTCTCACAAAGAGAGAAAGAGAAACAAACAAGAAAGCAAGAGAAGAAAGGTGATGGATACCGATAATGGACATGCGACTTTGTTTGACTGTGGTTATAACTTTACTGTGTGTATATATACCAAAACATCATGTTTAAAGACTTTAATATATACAATATCCTTTTTTAAAATTGAGTTGTTTTTCCTTATTTATTTATTTATTTATATATGAGTGCACTGTAGCCGTCTTCAGACACACCATAAGAGGGATCCCATTACAGATGGTTGTAAGCCACCATGTGGTTGCTGGGATTTGAACTCAGGACCTCTGGAAGAACAGTCAGTGCTCTTAACCTCTGAGCCATCTCTCCAGCCCTACAATAATATCTTAGTTATGCTTTTCATCCCTGTGAAGAGACTCCATGACCAAGGCAACTCTTATAAAGGACATTTAATTGGGGCTGGTTTATAGGTTCAGAGGTTCAGTCCATTATCATCAAGGTAGGAAGCATGGCAGTGTCCAGGCAGGCGTGGTGCAAGGAGAACTGGAGAGTTCTACATCTTCATGCAAACAAAGCCACAAGCAGACTGTCTCCCAGGCAGCCAGGAGGAGGGTCTCAAAGCCCAACCCCACAGTGACATACTTCCTCCAACAAGGCCACACCTCATAATAGCACCAGCTAGGCCAAGCATATTCAAACCACCACAAATAAAAAACACATTACTTGCATTTTTGTCATCTTGCCTTGAATCAGGGGGAAAAAAATCCCTTGCTCTGTTACTTGGGAATCATTAATGTATACAGCAACACATGGAGCCTGTCAAACCAACCCAAAGTATTTCAGCTTTGTTGTATTTTGAAGGAGGGCTGTGTCTCTCTTACTACTGAGGTCTGCAGGCTGTAGTTATGAAGTCCTGCAGCCTGAGTCTTGTCACCTACAAAGAGGTGGTGGTGATGTTATGATGAGCATGTTAGGAAGACTGCTGTAGGATACCAGGGAAAGCCAGGGAACATGGGCAGGCCGTTGCCACATCCCATGCTGTTCTGGGCACTTCCTCAGGAAGCAGGAGGATTGCCCCAAGTTTGCACTGGTGTTCAAGGCAGTGATCTTAGCTCGGGCAGGAAAAGAGAGAAATAATGGCAATAGCCAGGCTTGCTCTTTCTATGACAACTCAAGAACTGTCAAATGGGGTCAATGAGCAATTTCTCAGATTCTCAATGACCTAAGGACCTTACCCCTTAAAGATTCCACCATTTCTGAACAAGAACACTTTGAGGACCAAAGTTTTTTTCAAATAGATGTGTCTTGGACACAAACCATAGCAGAGGATTGGACACAGAAGTAGGTTAGCTCAAGGCTTCCATGTTGTGTGGTCTTTTTGTGTATACTTTTCCTTTCAGCAATGGGGAGAAACTCCTCTAGATCTAAATGTTATACTTTAAGCTAGAAGTCTCTATAACCATCCCTAAGCTTCCTGATGATGTGGATTTGTCTCAGCCACCTGTCTGCTATGTTGAGAAGACTAAGAAAGGATCAGGCATGAGTAAATCATCTTTCCTGTGGCTATGCTAGCCGCAGAGGGAAGCTGTAGCTTTGTGTGTTAGGGCTAACCAGGAATGGAGAGAGAAAGTGCCATCAGGTAAGTGGCTAAGGATCTGTAAGATAAATCTACTACCACCTGCCACCCATGCAAGATGATAAAGTGACTTGGGAAACAGATGGACTGTTTCCAGGCTAATGGTTACTTCTTACAGTATAACTAATAGCTACTGCATACCATGAAAAGGGCAGCCTCTAGAAATAGACTTGGAAGTTCAAATCCACTTCAACACTTGCTGGCTAGACGATGTTAGACAAGTTGCTTCATCTAAAAAAACAAAATTAAGTATTAGTGAACTAATCAGGAATTTAGATCAGTACGTGGTACATTATGTCCCCAATTGATGCTAACTGTTATTACCATCAGAAGTAAACAGAGACTTGTGAGATAGCTCCATGGGTAAAGACACTTGACATGAAGCTTGGCAACATAATTCAATTCTCAAGATCGACGTGGTGGTTAGGTTCACACACACAGGGATTACATGCACACATAGATATATAACTTAATGCTGTAATTTTTTAACAGTATCAGAAAAATCCTTTCCCTTAGAGTGTGCACAAATTTGATCACAATCTGTCCATGGCAAATTAGTTCACCTAGGTTAAAGAAAGAAGCTACTAAAACCAGACTCAAGACTTTGAGCCCTAACTGGCCTTGTTCTGCACAATTACCTTGACTATAAACTGATAATTAGTCATAGTCAGCTACTTCACCAAGACTTGAAGGTGTTCTAAAGAGAGACTTTGGATCCTTCAAATTTCACCATCATTCTTGGGATAATTATTGAAGAAACATGCCCTTACACCGTGGTTTGGAAGCATCCTCAGTCTTCTTATCTAGGGGAACTACTTGTCGTCATGGAACACAGTATTTGTCTATTCAGGGAAACATATGACTTGATCAAATGGAGTCCATGCAGCCTGTAGGGAGCAGACAGAGACAGCAAACCATCTGTCTGTCCTTCATGCAGTGATTTCCCTACTTTGCTAATTGCTATAAGTCCTTGATCTTGAAGTAGCACTTTTGCTTTGTTTTTTTAAGTACTAGCTTAAGTATGGAAATCTGCTTCTAATCCCCATCTTTCCTAAACTCTCCCTCTGTGTTTAAATTCCAATCTGGTAACTTAAGCTGACTCTCTACTACTTGATTTAGGAGGCAGACACAGTGCATGGAAATGGCCTGTAGCGTGAAAAGGATCATATTGGAGTCAGTATTGCATCAATGGTCAATCTGCAATTAAAAGCTTCATGTGATGAATCGCCTTTGTAAAAACCAGGCATTTGGGGAAACATCTTACTTCAAATATACAATGTTCTGTCTCTTAGCCAAGTACACGTATTTTAAAGAGCTGCTATGCAATTAATGTGTTTGGAACATGTGACTGCTTAAAAATAGCAACACTGTGAAGTTCAAGCTTTGTTCTTTTGCCAGTTTTGGAGGTCTATGAGAGGAAAGGATTTAATGATCATAGTGACTAGATAAAACCAGTGCTTCTGTGTATTTGTCTGCTTTGTCTCATTGAGTATGTCCAAATCTGTACACAGAATCCAAATCATATAACTGAACTTGTTAACAGTAACACAGAATGCAGGAGGTTGCTTAGAAAAGTGTAGGGGAATGCCAGGACAGGGAAGAGGGAGTGGGTGGGTTAGTGAGCAGGGGGAGGGGAGATAGGTAAGGGGGTTTTCAGAGGGGAAATGAGGAAAGGGGATAAAATTTGAAATGTAAATAAAGAAAATACCTAACAAAAAAATAAAAATAAATTAAAAAAAAAAGAGGAGATACTGAAAAGCAACAAGCAGGGATGGAAGAGAAGAGGAGGCTGTTTGTCTTCTGTGTGCCTAAAGCTAGGCCAGGTCCAGCCTGTATAGACCCAGTAAGATACCTACAGACCACGTAACAAGAAGAGAAAAGAGAATTTCCTCAATCTAGGAATTAAAATCTAGTGTATGAATTGAACTTCAGAAGTGCTTCCAGGCCAATAAGGCCATCAAAATGTGCTCTCCACATTCCGCAATAGATCAGAGAGCAACTCCAAGAGCAGAGACAGGTCCACATGGGAGAGAAAATTGGTAGTGTAATTGAACAGGGAAGCTAGGCTCAGTGTTTTACACTCTAGTGCCCTGACACCCGAGGTTGAGTCATCCAGGCAGGAGCCTATATAGCCTAAGCAGGTCTGGACATATAAGAGTTTAAGATAGACTAACCATTAGGGTATTTCTGAAGACAGCCTTTCAGCATGAACCCAGCAGCTAGTGAGGAAGAAAACCCCCCACCAAGATAAATTGTTTTAAAAAAATCTGCTATGTACTTTGCAGAATTTAGACATTTGTGGTTGTACAGTCACAGATAAAACTCTGAATTGAATGGTTCTGAACATCTGATTTCCACTGGGGATATTGTTGTCTTTGTAGACTGGTCACACAGAGCATATTTCCAGTTGCTACCTATCCTATTCTACTTTTTAATTTGGATCTGAGGATGAAAGGTTCAGAATTGAAAATTCACCTATCTCATGACTGCCTTGCTATGAATAGCCAAAGGTTGTTGTATCTGTACATATGTACAAAAGTATGTATCTACCCCTTCCCCAAAGAGAGAGAAGGAGGGGGGAGGAAAGAGAGAGAGAGA
>NW_022196901.1:188088-219623 GCF_008632895.1 Mastomys coucha
CCCCACCGTCGCAAGGGTTTTGCACGGGTTGAAAACTTAAGGACGGACCAGTCTCGGTTAGCTTGCTAAGTCCAGAAGTTACTTTTTCAGGACAGGACAAGCGAAAGTGTGAGGGACCTGCCTTTCCCACACCCTTGGGATCTGTGGAGGGGATAGAGGGAGGGGGCACGACACTTCTCCCCTTCCAGGGCCCCTCGCTCTCCCACCTCTAGTGGCCCCAGCCCTCCCCTACCAGATGGTCTGGGCTCCCTGTTCCACCAGGGAGGTCCTCCGAGTCGGAGGCAGAATTTCGTCTCCCACTAAGCTAGCCATACCCCGAAAGGCCATTTGTGTGAGCGAGTCCCTTTTAAATGTCTCCCGGTAGAAAAACTGAAAGTAGAAAGAAAGGAAGCAATTTCCGAGCAGATGTCTGACCACCCCTACTCGCAGACTCCCAGCATCGGGTTACAGGGTCCTCGGAGCCCCAACCCCGTCCCGCAGCCCCATACGGGTGAACCCCCGGTGCCTTCACGCCAGCTTCCGAACTCCCCCAGGTCGCCGCGTACCCCGCACGTCCAGGCCCCCGGAGTCCGGGAGGACAGCCGGGAACAACGTTATAGGTATAAATATTGAGCCGTGACATTGACGCGCCCGGCGCCTCCCCTCCCCCGCGCTCCCGGCACACTCTGGGCTGCTCGGCACGCCCCCTCTCGTCCCGCTGCGTCCCGCGCGGCCCTCATCCCCGAGGGGCCCCAGCAACCTCTCCTCGTGAAGACTGCACGAGCCCTGCTGGGGAAGAAAAGTAACTTGGGTTTTCTCCGAGGAACCCGGCCGGATTAGACAGCCGGGGCGAGTAGAGGGGAGGAGGAAGGGAACTGGTGGGACCCGGTGGAGGTCTCCCGGGCAGTGTGATCACACTTTCTCCTTGTCCTCCGGTCTCCTCCTCCTAGGTGCAGAGATTGTGGTCGGACTATGTAATCGCTGCGGAGGGGGAAGAGGAGGGATCGGCGCTCTCCCGCGGCGGCGGCGCGGCGACTCGGCTAGGCGGAGTTTCGCGGCGGCTGCGCCCGGCTTGCGCCCGCGGGCGAGGAGGTCTGTCCGTCTAGCCCGGCGGCCGCGAGTCCGACTCCCGGCGTCCCCGAGGCTTGTAAGGCAACGAGTGCCCACCCCGGTTCCACTGTGCCGCGCCGGCAGCCTCCAGCCAGCATGGAGAAGGACAGCCTGAGCCGCGCCGACCAGCAGTATGAGTGCGTGGCGGAGATCGGCGAAGGCGCCTACGGGAAGGTGTTCAAGGCCCGCGACCTCAAGAACGGCGGCCGCTTCGTGGCTCTGAAGCGCGTGCGAGTGCAGACTAGCGAGGAGGGCATGCCGCTCTCCACCATCCGCGAGGTGGCGGTGCTGAGGCACCTGGAGACCTTCGAGCACCCCAACGTGGTCAGGTGAGCCGGGAGTCCTGGCTATGGGGTCCGGGAAGGTGCTGGGCAAGGGGCGGCTGCTGACCCAACTAGAGGAAGAGTTGAGTTTCTCCAGATAAAGTGACTTTGCTAGACAGGGCAGAAAAAAAAAGAGACCCGCGGTGGCTTCCCAGCAGCCAAGCTGTTCTAAAGAGCTTTCGCTCTGCTTGCCCCAAGGGATCCGGGGGCGTTGGGTGTCTTTTAGGGACAAAACCAGACAACCCCAGGGACTTCAACCCTTACTTAACTTTTCCCGTCCGTGGGGGGATTTTTGAGAGACAGACTGAGACAGTTATCCAGCTTGTGATAATTAGAAGGAAACTTTAAGGGTGGAGCATAATGTAAATAAAGTTTAAGAAAATAAAGAAATGTGTAAGAATGTGTTTGCCAATCACACCCACAGTGGTGACCTTTTTTTTATAGTTGTAGAATGACTTCTGGTGGTCTTAGAAGTTCAGAAGTTTCGACTCTGAAGCCTAGTGTTAAACATTGTTTGAAAAATGTCTTTCAAGGCTGGGTACTGGGAACATTGAACCAGGAAGATCCAGAGTTCAAGATCATCCTGAGCTACAAAAGACCCTGTCTGAGAAAAGAAAGGGAGGGAGAGTGTGTGGTAGGGTGGAGGGCGATTGCTTCTCAAGCCGTTATCTGATTGTCTGTATCATTTAGCATCTGGACTGGTATGGTCTGACTTAGAATGCCTCTCTCAGTCTGCGCTTTAGATTCTATAGCCTGTTTTCCCTGGAAGAGCTGTGCAGGTGGATGGGGAGGCATTCTTAACCAGCTCTCCTGTGACTGAAGATAATGGTGTTTTCTTGAAGATGCTGGGATTTCCCCATTGTGCCTTTTATCCTTCTCTTTCTTAAACAGTTGCGTAGCTGGAAGTTAAAAGGGAATGCACAGACCTTTCTACAAATTAGGTGATGAGTTTATAATTCTCAGCTCTTCTGTATAGAGGGATGATCTTGGTGTCTTCATCCTGTCTTCTCATTCTTCTTGTAGGGATTCCTTACAACAAATATGCGCCTACTGTATGCCCTGGGGATGAAATTATGTAAATAAGCACGGCTAAATATTTTTGTAGAAAGTCAAACAATGTAACATTAGTCATCAAAAAGGAGAGACCCAAGACTGACCTTTGAAATGCCAAGCCCTCTAGGACTCAGAGTCTACAGAATCTTCCTGGGGGGAGGGGAGGTGGTTGTTAAAGGGCTTTTAACTCCTCTACTAGGCTGGATTTTTTGTTTTTGTTTTTTTTTTTCTGTTTGGATGGGGCTTGTTTTGGGGGGTGGATAGCACTTTGTTTTCCATATAGTCAGACTCAGAAGTGAATCATACTACATAAGTAAAAAGACAATGTAAATAAAGGACCCCATTGCACCTATGCTTTAGCTAGGTGACAGGGGTATGGAGTGCGACAACAAAAGACTCATTCTCCCTCCTCTCATTGAGTTTTCTAGAAAGTCAGGTTTTACTAAAAGTGGATTACCATCTCTGTCTGTCTGTCTGTCCGTCTGTGTCTTGTTCTTCAGGGAGGTCTGTGATCCTGAAAGGTGCATTCTGGCTCTGAGTCACTACCCTAGAGGCTCACTACTATAGGAAAGGATGAATTTCAACATTAGAATTTAATATCAAATTTCACTTGTCTGTTACCTGTGGGGTGTCCAGATAAAAGGGAATAATCATACATGTAAATAAAGTAGCATTCTTCCAAACAAACACCCTTGTGTAACCTATTCACTGAGCGCAGTTCATTACAAGTTCCTGTAACAGAGGAGTTTTGGCTAGCTAGCTTACCCTGTTCTCCTGTTTTATCCTCTTGTGATTGGTGTGTCTCTAGACCATTTTAGTTGACCCACAGTGGGATTTTGAATTGTGAATTCAGGAGCATCTGCTTATAAGCAAAAAGAAGATATGCTTCCTAAATTTATTTTACCTCTTATGACACTTGCCTACTTAGTGTCGTGAGGATAAATCTAGAGCGTAGGTGAAAATCCTGTACATTTAAAGGCACTTCAGGCACTGGATGTCAGAGATTATCAGATCCTTGACCTAGAACAGGTCCCAAGGAAGGCATCATTATCTGACATTTTTATAGAACAAGTCAGATTCCTGTTTAGACATAGCAAGACTTGTGCAACAACATTTCCTATGGAGACACATCATGCTCATCTCAGATAGGGAGCCCACAACAGGTCCGAGCACAAATACCACCCACGTCCAGCTTGGTGAGTTTTGTTGGGGTTATTTAAATGAATATGGGAGAGGGTTTATGTACAGGGGCAGAAAAGCTGTATCGCCAAAGCCTACCCCAGCGTGGGTGACCGCTCACAAAGCTCAGAACGTAGAGCATACTGCACACCTGCAGTCAGCTCACCAGATTGGAGATTGACCCTTCCAGGAACCTCAGTTGGTTTCAACCTCTTCCAGGCAGCTAGGCTGGTCTCTGAGTCATTTGTAGATGTGACTCTGCTCTTCTGAGAGGGACACTCATCTCTTACTCGCTTATATAGCAAGGAGGAGCCTAGTGAATCATGTCGGCTTCAGGGACTTCCTGAAGCTATTCTGAATTGTTTACCTTCCTGCTTAAGGAGCTTCCTATCGGATGGAATGTTTTAATCTTGGAGCAAATGATTACACCACAGGGACCAAGAAGCTACGTGGGCACCCACACCCTGAACTTGTCAGCAAAGGCAATTGATGGGCTGTGCCATGAGATTGATGAACTGACCCCGTGTTTAACTAATAACATCATCCTCACACGCTACCACCTCTGTCACTTGGTTTTCTTCGTGGTTTTCTTTTTCTTCTCCACTACCCATCCCCTACTACTGCCCCCAACGACCTATGTGGCTAAACTAGAAATTCTTACTTTAGAGCTTTGTATTTTTAGGGACAATCTTAGGAAATCAAGGACAAGGAGAATGTCAAAACTGAGCCCCTGAACCTGTAATTTGTTGTCTTTCCTGGGGTAAGTTTTATATTCATAAGCCCAGGTTTTTAAAAGATTGCTTAAAAGGGCAGATGCTTTTTTAAGTGCCTTCAAGCCATAAGTAATTGGTCATAATCACAGTCCCTACCCACACGCAGTTAAGCCTCTAAGCTTGAAGGAGCACAATAAACATATTAGTTTTTTTCAAAGTTGTAAGACTTAATTTTGATGGATTTACCAGAAAGGCAGGCTTGTTTTTGTTGGTGTGAAAGCCCCCCTCCCCCTAAGCTTGCAAAGCAGCACTGACTTCACAGTCTTTCTTGCCTGGTACGTCCCAGGCTTGATGGTGTCCTGAACACAGATTTGCTCTTGTTTTACGGTTCATAATCTTGAGTTTTGGAGCCTTTGTCAGAATAAGACTGCACGACTGGAGTGTTTCCATTCCACAGGTGAGTTCTGTTTACCGTCCTGAACCAAGACACAGAGATGGAATAACACTTGTTTTATCAGCAGTCTGTTTGTGCACCAACCATATATTGAGGGCCTACTATGTGCTGGAAAGCATCTAGAAAAAACAAACAAGATAGGGAAGTAAATGTGTCAGAGGGAATTGCTACGCTCCTGAACTTTCTCTTGTTTGTTTTTGTTTTTTGTTTTGTTTTGTTTTTATCTGAGACAAGGTTATTCTGCGTAGCCCTGGCTGTCCTGAAACTACGTCTGTAGACAAGACTCTAACTCAGAGATCTGCCTGCCTCTGCTGCCAAGTACCAAGATTAAAGGTGTACACTACTACACCTGGCTAGCTTGCTAGCTTCCGTCTTTCCTTTCTTTTTTAAAAGTCACCTCTTTTAAAATGTATTTGTCTAAGCATGGCATGGTGGCGCATGCTTGTAATACCAGAACTCTGGAGCAAGAAGGTAAGGGGGTCATTCCAGCTGCTAGGCAAGTTCAAATCCGGCATGAGCTTCAGGAGACCGTCTCCTCTTTCAGTTATTACTTCCCTCACTTAACCTGCCCGGTTTAATAAAGCTGCTTATGCTTGTGACAATTTAATTACAGGAGTTTGCTGGTTGGGTAGATGAGATACAAAGAACACTGATCGGAGTTACTCAGGGTATGCAGGTTAAATTTTCCCATGGGGACAGGCAAGTTGGCCTCTGTAAAAAGGCCTTGACGTGTCACTAACGTGTGAACACTTGAGCTCCATTTATTTCAGCGAGTGTTGAGGAAAGACCTCTTTTCTAAAAACTAGTTGTAGGAAAGACACCTGGGTCATCAGTTGGCTACTCAGGCAGTTCTGCTGTCAGTGAAGGAGTATTAGGATCAACAGAAAACTAATGTGTGGTCCTCTTCCGTGCTGTGAGACATAGGTAAGTGCTACCTATATTGCCTCAAACTGTAAGTTTGTTAGAATAGTAACAAAAAATGCTTCAAAATCAAAGATTTGCTCTGGACACCAAGGTGAGTGCCTGTCAGAAGATAAGATTGTAATTCATAAATGTTTTGAGCACATTGTTATTATTAGAGTATTTTGTCACTGTTTTCAAGGCAAAGAAAAGTAAGATTTGTAGCACAGCGATTATTTAAGGAAATGTTTCTTGTCTTCTCTTTTTAAAGTTCTCAGCAATGTGTAAGTAGTATAAAAGAAGAGAAGTGTGATTTCAAAAACATCATATATTTATATTTTATTATGAATTGTAAAGCTAGGTTTTAGAGGTCTTGATTCACGAGAGCCCTCATTAATAAAAATGTTATTTTGTAGGTGAATAATCTGTTGGGGGAGTGGGGAGGCTTGCTTCAGTGAAAATAGGGTCAGGTCTGCATTTAATCTTCAGTGAGTAAAGTATGTATGTTCTTTCCTTCTCTGAGTTCTTGAAGAGTTGCAGTTGTCAGAGATGTTGAGTAAACAGACGTTTTTTACATAGTGACATTCTGCTCTCTCTTTTTCTGTAGTTGAAATTAGTAACATTGAGGTTTTAGCTCTGCGGTTGTATTCCTTTGTGTGCAAGTATATCATCATGGAACCTTGCTGTTGAGTCAAGGAGAAGTGAAGTCTGTGAAAGGAAACACACATTTGGATAATTCTTGTGGTATTATTCTTGTTTAAGACTCAGGCCAATGAGTATCTGTGGAGATAGATCACTGTTTTAAAAAATAATGCTTCTAGTTTATTTCAGACCCATTGTTTAGATCTCTGACAATCTTGAGCAGTTGTTAGTTGCCAGTATTTATGTGTACCAGGAGTGTGTGGTTAGAATGTCTCATTTGCAGTACACCAATCTCCAAAGATTTCCTTTTGAAAACATTTTTTCCTCCCTTCCTTAATTTTTACATTCCCATCTTACTAGTGTTCAGTGGATAATTTTGGTGTGCTTGTGTTTTGGGGACAAAAAGTGAATGAATCTCTCATTATACCAGAATGATTGTTCACAATTTACATATCAAATATGCCTTAATTTTTTTCATCTAGATCTCAGTTTTATAACAGTTGCTGTCTTAATATACATCACTGGAGATCCATTTGTTTATAAGTATCCTATAGCGCATTTGAACAAATAGACCAATAGACAGTATTTCCCTATTGTAAAATGAGTTTCCTATTGTAATCTGGAGTTGCAGATGCTCGTTAGCTTTAATGTGGGTGCTGGGTAATCAAGTCTGGGTCCTCTGGAAGAATAACCAGTGTTTGGTGTGCTTAACCTAACCTACTGTATTTCATTTATTTAGGAAACATATACTCACCAATCAACAGTAAATAGAGAGCACAATCATGTGTTTGCAAATTTTGGGGGTTAACATCAATATTGAAAGAATTGAATGTTTTAACTCTATTATAGGCGTATGTGAAATCTGTTGAGACCTTCATTTGCATAATAGCATTTTAAATGTTTCTTGACTACCCTTATTTCTCTTCATTATTGACATTGACTTTTGTGGTATTTTTATGTGCAGTTTGTGCTCTTGTTATTTGTGGACAATTAGACCTTTCCAGTTCCTGTAGACGCCCTTCTTACATCTGTTTCTTTGACTTGACTTGGAGTCGACCTCAGAATGTGGGCTTGGGACCCCTCCCTGCACACATCCTGCAATGCTCCCTGTTTCAGGGCCAGGGTTTCACACCATTTTGTTGGTGTGCTTTTTAATAATCCCTTTTCCTGGATGCATGCCTGCCTTGACAACTTTGGACCTCGGGTATGGCAGTTAGAATGTATTCATTCTATCATATTAACTGTTACATAAAGCACATGAATCCTCCTCAACTGATCCTAGCTGTGGGCTTCCTGAGGCAGAAAATGTCTGGTGATCATGTATATCCTGTGGTAAGAAAAGGAATATGTAGCAAATCAGTGATGTCATAGGAAAAGGGGTGTTAAGGAAAGGCCCTGTGAAAGAGTGCTAAATAAAAGAGTTGATATTGTCTCAGCCATAGATGATGTTGTTGGAGAAGAAGGTAGGGTTTATGGCACTGAGCATCACTGTTGAAATGTGATCCACATAGCTGTCACATGCTGAAGTGTCTCCCCTCTGCTCCACCTGGTAAACAAAGTTAGAAAATTGCTTTCAAAAAGTAGGATGATCACACAGGTGATGATAAATGACAGTTTGAAGGGTCGTTGTGACCAGTGGCTTTTGATTGGATGTGCTTAGATTTTTTTCCTGATAGTAAGAAGTGTAGCCCTCACGGGCTGGGAGTGGGAGACTTCGATTCATTTCCTGTCTCCCTCAACTTAGTAGCTGTATGATCTTGAGTAAATTAATAATGTCTTTTGAGTGACATTCCTCAATAGTAAAGAAGGAAACTATTCCTATACTTTGGATGTTAGTGGATTGACATGATCAGATGAAACTATTAAAAGGTCAAAGTGTACAAAAATGGGAATTATTAGCAAAACCAACTCTTGCCCTCAAGCAAAAAAATATAATTTCATGGAGGAAACTGCAATGTACACAGATGAACTGCGAGTATTTTTTTTCATGGCTCTTCCACCCCTTGTGACAGCATGAATGGATTCAGTGTTATGGTAAAATATAATTTTTTAATCTGCGTTGGAAATTGATGTTGATTGATTGATGCTGATCAGCTAGTGCTGCATCTGGGTGATTCAGTCTGTTAGTGGAATTTTTTCCCATATGGTCTGTAGACTCTCCTGAGATCTCAAAAAACGGGGCTTTGATTTCCTTTGTGTTCTGAGTTTTAGAAGAACTCGTGAGACCACCTTGACTCTTTCTTGCTAGCTCATGTTTAGTTTGTTTTCACATGTATTCACTTATATTTCCCTCTGTATATGTGACAGACACTCGCACGTGCGCATGTAGAGGATACATGGTTCTCTCCTTCTACCATGTGGGTTCCAGGAACTCAACACAGATCAGCAAGGCTGGCAGTAACTACCATCGCAGCCCTTCTCTCACCTCTTTCAAATCGTAAAATCCCAAATGGGTTTACTCATTTCGTGTCACACCCTTGAGCTCTCTGCTTGTTTTCTGAGTAGCTGCTTTGTGACACTCAGTTGTTCTGTGCTGTACTTAAGTCAGTAGGATGAACAAGGAACTCGGGCACTCCACAGAGGTTTCCAGCTTTCTCTTCTTTCTCCCTTGTTTTATTGCTAAGAAATCTCACAACCTTTGTGGTGGGTGTTCCTAATGGTTAGTATAAAACATTTACTTTTCCCAGCATGCTCTTGGTTTTGAAAGGCATACAAATATTAAACCAGGAGTGTTGCCATGTATTTACAACAGAACAAGAAGAACAAAGTCTATTTCAAGGATAGGCCTTTAAACTTTGGGTACCAAATTTAAGAAATATATTTTTATTTACTTACTAAAAATTTTAGACTTATTTTATATATGTAGATGTCTTACAGTTTACATGTATGTCAGTGCACCATGTGCATCCTGGTGCCTCTGGAAGCCATGAGGGTTCTAGGACCCCTGGAACTAGAATTTACAGATGGGTGCTGGGAGTGGTACCCGAGTTGTCTGCAAGAAGAACAAATGCTCTTAGCTGCTGAGCCATCTGGCGGGCCTCAAGCAGTATATTCTTTAATACGTTAGTGGAAGCTATGAGACTTAGCAATCTCAACTTGGAAGTTTTCAATGTTTTTTTTTTTTAATTCATCCCAACCCTATAAAATTGTTTTTGAAAAATACTTAGGAAAGGTAAAATTAGATTCTTTTCTTGTTGAGCTTTTAAGAACCAAGGCATACGTAGTTGAAAGGTTGGGTAAAAGGTCTCAGAGCTAATTGTGAGTGGAGAATATGTGACTTATCTGAGCTTTGAAATAACATTTTTTTTTTACACACTAGTTCGTGAAAATTGTAAGATCCTGCTAATCATTCTAAATTATTTTAACTTTGGGGATTTAACTTAATGAACTTTTGGAGTTTTAAACTGATGCCAGCTGGGATCAGAGATATACCACCTGGTTTTGCAGAGGCAAAGTCTTTTTTTTTTTTTTTTAAGAATCTTGCTCTCTCCTTCTCTTTACTCTCTGACTGGCTTGGGATGGCTGTGATTTCAGCAAGATCTCTATGCAGTTGGATACATTGGTACAAATCCTAGGCCTAGAATCCATCAGGACCTAGTGGTACATACCTATAATCTAAACAGAGGTGGATTCGAGAAATTGGAAGTTCAAAAAAAAGTCTCTGCTACATAGCAAGTTTGAGACTAACCTGGGCTGCAGGAGACCCTATGGGAAGAAGGCTGGCTGGCTGGCTGACTGGCTTGTCTTTTGAGATGAATCCAGAGAACCACATTTATGGAAAAATGGTACATTTTTTCCTTGTGTTGTTAAAATCAAGAGCTGAATCTGTCATTAGACAAGTGGAGACTGGTCTAAGATGGAACTATGTATCTGAAAAGACTATACACACACTGGAGAAGGAGAGAAGATAGAAAGCTCTGGCACATGTTAAGTTGAGGAAGAAGGAAAGAACCTGGGCTAGCAACTAGATCCCAATGTCCCGGAAGTGGCCTTGGATCCTAAAGGAGTAGAAAATTTTGCCATGTTGATGAAGCTCTGGAGCCAGTGCATATTTAATGAATAAAGTCAAGAGTGTCTTTCCTAGAATTCTATAGGAATAAATCACACTGTTTTTTTTGAGGACCTTATTTTAACTGTTGTTAAATGGTTACATTGTTAACATTGCCCACTTGGTTATTGTTTGTAAGAATGAATGTGTACTGGGGCCTTGCCATTAGCATAAGATTTCCAAGAAGGCAAGAATCTTCCCCAGTCTGCCACTACATTACTTCCTATGTGCAGAACAGCGTCCTGCAAGTATTTTGTTAAGTAACTGTGAAGTAAATGAGTGGGTAGATAAACTGTGAAGAAATATTACCCTTTTATAATAGGATCATTGATAATAAAATGAAAATTAACACCAAATTTCAGTGGACGTTTTATTTTTCTATCAAGTGCTTTACATTTCTTTAGGATACGTTAGCCTAATGATTGTGATAGTATATGGTTGCATCCATGGCAACAAATTGGTGTTAGAAGCAGGAGCTGTTTAATAATGTTACAATGGTTGGCAAGCAGATGAAGCCTTGAGACATTTCCCTTGTGAATTCTCCCGCTTCCATAACTTTATATCAATAGTGGTTGATAATGATATTTACTGTAAGTGATCTTTTCCCCCCCTTGGATTTGCTTTAGATATTTTGGTGGGAGCATGACAGTTTCATATGTCTGGACTAAGAATTTTTATAAAATGATTAGTATAAGTTTCCTATGGTTAATGTAAGCTCTTAAACCCTTGCATAAGTAACTGTATCTGTTCTCTTACAACTTTGAGGCTCAAGCGCTCAAGTCCTAGGAGTACTTTTTGTGCTAGGATTACATTCACCTTCTATGACTTGCTAGTGGGCAATGCTGTCAGTTGGTCATGATCAGCTATAACCATATTTTCTAGTAAGGAGGAAGGAAGAACAATAGAAAAACAAAAACAAAACAAAACAAAAACCAAAACTGCTATCCCCAATCATTTGTCAAGTATGTTGCTCAAGTTCAAATAACAGGGTTTGCAGAGGAAGGAGGTTGTTGCCAGGGTTCCAAAATAAACCAAAAATAACGTTCCCCTCCACCCAGGACTCCACACACATCTGTTAACGGTGATGTTGGTGCCGGCAGCCACTTCCTCCATAAATCTAGGTAATGTGCTAGTTCTATATTGCTAATGTTAAACTTGAGACACTATCTTTGGGCTTCCTAGTCTAAAGAAGAGAATTGAATTTTCTTCAACTGTTGCTTTTTAATTCTTTTGATATTTTTATTTCATATCATAATTTTGAACAGTATCCCAAAGCATCAAGTTTGTTAACGTACAGTCTGGTTTGGTAAGAAGAGACTCCCTAATTTCTGTCTACTCTGCAGTCCCTTTGACAACACAATGCTTGTTGGTTGTTATGTTCTTATGTTCTCTTCTTCCCTGCTTCATGTAAAGTTAATCCGTGGAATCTGAATGCCAGTAAAATGCTTACACTACTTATAACTATATATGGAGAGTTCAACACAGGGCCAAAGAGGTGGGTGTTTCTGTTTTCTTCTGTACAAGTTAAAGTTTGTAATTCATCAAGACCTTCATTGTTTTTCCTTTGGCTAGTTCTTGTTCTGCATCATGCATTTAAAACTGTGCTCTGTTTTCATGTACTTTTGACCCAAAGGATGACTTTCTTGTTCCATTTTTTTCCCCTGGAGTTTATGATTGCCTTTGTGTTTTTCTTGTTCTTTTTGCCTGTCGTAATCCATGTCCTTCAGAAATACCCTAAGTATGGTGCTGTCTTTATTCTGTTCTATTTCATTGGACTGGCTAAGCATCACATGAGATGTGAATGCCAAAATAATCAAGATCTAAAATTACTCCCCTTTGGGGCCTTGGCAGTCAGTAGTCTCCCCTTTTTGGCCTCCTGGCAACTTTTCTTCCTATTGTTATCTGCTGTCCCTTTCTTGAATTCCTTACCTATGGAATCAAGGAGCAAGGGTGTGTGTGTGTGTGGGGTGGTGGTGGTGGTGTCTGTGGTTATGTGTGTGGGGGTGGGTGTGGGGGTGGGTGTGTTGTAATGGTGGCAGCAGTGTGGTTTTATTTGTATTTTTTTGCTTTTGCAGACAATATTTTTAAGATTCATTCATACAGCTGACTTTATCAGTAATTCATTCTTTCACATCACTTTATTTTACCGCAATTTGTTTATTCATTCACATGTCAGTGGTCAATTTGTGAATTTGTGTTGTTCCCACAATGGGCTAGTATGAAGGATGCTTTTATGGCTCCTCATGGATTATCTTTACAGCGATAGGACTTATACATATGTTTGTTTCTGGGACAAACATCTAGAAGTGGGTTGCTGACTGGCATAACAAAAGTGTGCTTCATTTTTTAAAGAAACTTGCCAAACTTTTCCAAATTGGTTGTATCATTTCTTTTGGCAATGTGTGAAGTTTCCATCCTTAAATTGTAAGCATGAGTCTTTTTAATTGTCATTCTGTTTTTGCTGTGAAATAAAAAGTCAACTTTGCCAATGGCAGTAAGTTGCTATAGGATGAATCATCTTTTAATATGTGTTCTCTAAGGGTTTGTGTAATGTGTATATTCCATCTAGGATTTGAGTTTAGTGGTTTTTATACTTTTTCTTTTAACTGTCTGGGGTCCCTTCTTTCATTCCCGATTCTAGTAATTCCTGCTTTCTCGTTTTTTGTTGTTCTTTTGTGGGTAGTTGTTATTGATGTTGTTCTTCTGTCAACTTCTTTCATTTAACTGGGGTCTCTGCTTTCATTGATTTGTCTTCTTTTTTCTATTTTGCATTTATTTGCTATTGCCTTCCATTTAATATTAGTTGTCTTTTTTATTGTTATCTTAAAACTGCAATAGTTTAATGTAGGCATTCATATTACTTTATTTGCTCCCTACAAATTTTTAGTATATTTTAGTTTCATTCAATTCAGAATATTTTAAATTTTTGTAACTTTTTCTTTGACCTGTAGATTTTTAAATTACTAAACAGAGAAAGAATTTTACAAATGTTTTCAATTTTAATTAAATTCTTTTGTAATTAGAAAATATTCTGTATGGTTTTAATTCATTTAAAATTCAGTAACAGTTCGTTTAGTTGACAAGATAGCTTGACTTGTCATTTTTTGCCTTGTTTTAGTTGTGTGTCCCTTTGAGTCTTTTGAGTATGATTATAATATTTGTAATAATCTTTTTAATGTCTGCTCTTCCATAAATGGTGTCACTTCTAAATCTACCTTTGAGGACAGAGCTTTCCTCTTAATTACAGGCCACATTTTCCTGTACGTCTGCCTGACTTTTTTTATGCCGAAGGTCAAACATTGTGAATGGAACATTGATAGAATGCTGAATTTTAATGTGTTCCTTTAAGAGTGTTGGTGTATGTGTGTGTGTGCGCGTGTGCGTGTGTGTGTGTGTACATGTGCGTGGGTATCTGTATTTTTGTGCACATGTGTGGAATATGTGTGTTTGTGTATGTTTGCGTATATGTTTATTTCTCATACATGTGTAGGGTGCATACATTGTTTGTGTGGGGGTGGATAAGGTTGATTTGGGGCCATATCTTCAGTTGCTCTCCCCTGTTCTCTCCTAAGACAGACTTCTTCAATCAACCCAGAGCTAGTCAATTCTGGCTAGCCTAGCAGGCCAACTCACCTGGGGGTGCTAGAATGGCAGGTGATTGTCATGCCTGTCCAGCTTTTATGTGACCACTGGGAATCTGAACTCTGGCCCTCACATTTGCACTGCAAGCTGTTGACTTGCTGAGCCATTCCCCTATCCTTCTGCATCAAATTTTAATAAAACCTCAGTAGCAAATACATAGTAGTAGCTACGAAATGGAACCTTTTCCTTCCTGCTAATGTTGGTTTCTGAGAAACTTATTTAGAGTAGGGAGTTAGGGGTGAGGGTTTGGAGAATTTGCTTTTGGGTCAATGAGAAAGCCAACTCTTAAGACAAGAATATTCAGGTACCGTAGTGTGGTCTTTTCCTCTCCGGTGCTGACCATGAGGGTGGCACTGGGGACCCTGACCAGCTCTGTGATCAGATGTCAGCTGACTCTGTGAGCCGCTCTTCTTGCTCCTTTTCCCCATTGCACCCTCTGGCTCTTGCTCTACTTCCTGCTTCCTCCACAGCTCCCTCACAGCATGTTCTAGAACACTGGACTCCTTCCAGTAAAAATATGAGTATGGCACTGAGATTTACTGACTTACATATAGATACAATATTACATGTTAAAATAGATTAATGATTTTGAAATGAAGGGATTAAAAGTATTCACAACTAAAAGCTATTTCCTCAACACTCAGTTTATCTAGTTTTCACCTTTGGAGGTCATTATCTCTTCGCTAATCTAGAAAGTTCACTAAACTCTAGTATGCAGTGAGTGTGTGAGTGCACGTGCGCCATGCACATGCATTTCTGTAGCTGGGTTTCGTTCTTTCACTTGAGTGCTGTCTGAGAAAGGCTGGACGATGATAGTCGAAGTGAGTCTGCCGCTTTGCAATTCCGATGGCTGCTTTAATGGGTGAAGAACGAACAGTCATAGCCTGAGGACTGCTTGGTCCTTGCAGGACATTCTCTCTGTAGCAGTCCTCAAATTTGGTATGTCGGAGGAATGGTGAACCGAGGAAGGTGTCCACAAACTTTACCAGGGGCATAATAACTAAGAGCTCAGATGTAGGTGGGTCCCAAGAGCTCTGTGCTTGCCCTATGCAGTCCACCTTCTTATAACATGGGAGACAGTATTCTCTTTTGGAACAAGCATCGTCTCATTCTGTTAATGCCCGCTGCACCTAGCTGTCTGAACTTCTTGTCATATGGTAGGTCTCACACTATTAGTGCTCCACCTCCAAACCAACAGCTGGTAACTGTAACACGTGACAGACAACATGACATCATCTTGGGAATGTTGGCCAACCGATTTTTTCCTAAGGGAAACAAACTAGAAAACTTAGGAGATGGTAATCAAGTATAAATTAGTTCACTGCAGGAATTTCCCATGTCTGATGATTTAAAAGAGTAAATTCTGCATGCAAACGAATCATTACCAACTCAACTGCAGCTTGCTGCGTCCTCGGGTTTACTCACTGTGCTGTGTTTTTGGTGGAGACGGGAAGTGAAAAAGCTAGGCCTTTCTTTTTCAGTGAAGTCTCAGCCAGTCTTTCAACATTTCTTGTTTAGGCTTTGGTCACCAGGGTAAATGAGTCAAGGTATCTATTGCCGCCTAGCTGTTTTTAAAGGGGAATTCCCACTCCCCATGTTCTCACCTCCCTAAAATAGCTAATTCTATACTGGAAGTTTCGGTACTTTGTTCAGAGTTTGTGAACTCAGCACATTTCTGGAAGCTCCCTGGGAATGTACTTCTGAGTGGCAGTGATGCCTTTGTCTCCCGTCTCCACAGCCCGCTCAGCTCAGCACTGTAAGGACACAATTCTATGGCTATTTCCCCCCTCACATTTGATGTAGTTTGCATACAGCTGCAGGGTAGACAGTTACCTTTGAAAAGAACATTTGGCTGTTCTAATTTGATTAAAGAAAAAACCACCTCAATCATTTCTAGACTGAGAACGTTTTCATTTTAACTTGTCAGGAAGAGTCCAGAATGTCCTCAGCGCACTTAGATAAGTAGGAGAGGCCGGGAGGAGCAGGACCCATGGCTTGAATGAAGGAAGCCTTGGTGGGATCTGGTTTTTTGAGACGAGCAATGTTGTAGGATTGGTTCTGTTTCTCCTCCTCTCCCAGCTTGTTGCCTTCTTCCTTCTCTCACCTCCTCCTTTGCATGATGGCTTACTTAGTGATTCTGATAAATAAGTGGGTTCTGGCAGGTAGAGATTGCCACTCTAAAGCAGTTAACTACTTGGAGTCATTATAGACACTTGGTCCCATTTTTATGTGGTATTAAGATACCAAATCCCAATTTACTAGGAAGCACATTGGCTTTCATTGCCACTGTTTGGGGAGGCCTGGAAAGATTTTGAGTGACAGATCCAGGTTGAGAGTTTGATTGTAGCTTAAACTGAAGACAGATGTCCCTTGTCACAGCCTAACCCCCTGTGGTAGATACCTCTCTCCCAGCCGCAGACCTGTTCTCCAACTAGACTTTCTGATGGTTCTTAATCAGGATCTATCCTGTTGATTGCAGGGTCGTGCCAACTTCATATATATGCATGCATGATGGAAAGTCATTCAGTGGGATGTTAGTATCTGTAGGCGAACCCTGATCAAGTTGTTCTTATAAAAACAGTGCTCCTGCAAAGGGCATCCCAGCCAATAAATGTGAGTGTGGAAATGTATGAAAAGGTTGGAGAGAACATAAGACGCCCTGGCAATAGCAGATAGGTTAGTGTTTGATCACTGACTACTATTGATTGTCTAGGAGTGGAGATCAGATGTGTGGATTCACATTTTGATTCCACCCGACAGTAACACATTATGGGCCTTCTCTCTCTGAGCTCCAGATGACTCCCTTTTGAGAGTACACTTTAGGTCTCTGCAGTCATGTGATAGAACACATTAGGTTTCTAGAGTCAGGGGCTTTACACTTTACAAGTAACGAGTTGCATGGCTGCTGCTTGCTCCCCTCGGCACAGTGTTCTGGTGGAGTGGTTTTTCCCCCATTGTATGCAATTGCTTTTATGAAGAATTACACTTTTGTATAGTGCAGTAGTAGTGAAATCTTTCTCATCCCAGGTTTTCTTGTGTTGTTCATAGCCTAAGCGACAAACACTGATTCAAATCCAGCAAAATTATTGAGTGTCTTTAATGAAATGCATAGGAGCTAGGCTAAGATTCAGATTTTATTTTTTAAAAGTTATAATAATGGGGCTGGAGAGATGATCGTGCAAGAAGTTGAGAGTGCACTGGCTACCAAAGTTAAATTCCAAGCTCACAACCATTTTGGCATTCATATGCTGCACAGGCATACATGCAGGCTAAACTCCTGTGTGTGTGTGTGTGTGTGTGTGTGTGTGTGTGTGTGTGTGTGGTGGCGCACACCTTTAATCTCAGCACCTGGGAGGCAGAGGCAGGCGGATTTCTGAGTTCGAGGCCAGCCTGGTCTACAGAGTGAGTTCCAGGACAGCCAGGGCTATACAGAGAAACCCTGTCTCGAAAATACCAAAAAAATACTACTACTACTACTACTACTACTACTACTACTACTACTACTAACAACAACAACAACAACAATGACGACAACAACTATATAATGAAGACCAGGTATGGTGATTGTAAGCCTGCAATCTTAGCACTGTTGTAGGGGGAAGATCTGGAATTCAGAACTAGCCTGTGCTACATGGTGCGAATCAGAGTCTGTCAGATACCCTCCGCATACACACCTACGAAATGCCTAATTTCATTTCTATCCTGACTATTGTCCATTTCAGTACTGTTTTTATAACAACAAAAAAGCACACTAGATTAGGATTTTTTACTCTCATTTTACAGATAACGACAGAATTTACATTACTAGAACACACATCTCAACTCTAGGGTGCTATTTCTTAGCCAGTTTTCTAATGTTGCAAGCATTTCAATCATGCAAAGATCATGTGGATTTGACTCTTGAAGGTTAGGCCAGTTAAGTGAATATAAACTGCCCACTGATACAGGTACACCAAGCTTTGGAGGCAGATGTCGTTTCATGGTCTGTTGAGGAAAGCTAGAGATATAGTAATTTAATTTTGACAAAATTATTTTTGTCATGTATTTTTGACATACATTTTTGGTGCTGGCGGTTGAAACCAGCACATACACATAAACAATTGTAGCTTGCACTGAAGAAAACGGCTCCTTGTCAGAGCCTGCAGACGGTGCCAAACCCTGTGCCAAACGACTATCTCCCACTTACAGGCCTGTTTTAAAGCTAGAAGATCTGAGTGCTCCTGCAGCATATTTATTCTGTTGATTATGGACTGGCATCAACTCACTGTATGTGTGTATATGGATTATGGAAAATAATTGGGTATATATGTGTACACATGGAGATTATGCGTGTATTCTGTAGACTGTTTTATTAGACGTGTATAGGAGATCTCTGGATGGAACTGGTACTCTAAAGCTGTTGTGCCTGCATTCAGTGCTCTGTAGTGTGCAGTCAGCAAGTGAGAGGCAGAAGAGTGTGGCAGGTCAGAGGAAGGAGACTCACCTTTGAATCTGGCATCAGAAGTGCTGACAGTTGGGTGGTATATGCTCTTGAGGAGTCAGCACTTCCTAGTTTCCCCTTTCCAGTCAAGCTGGCTAATGGCATCAGATGACTTTGATAATGGGGTCAGCTGAGGCTTTCTCAGAATCAAATTTGAATTAAAGAAAAAATGAAGAAATGTGCGATTATTTCTTTTCTCTGTTTATGATTAATTGCTACTAGAATGAACTACTGAGCACAGCATCAGATACTGTGTGCTCTTAAATTCTCAGCTTAAGGAAGTAGACTTGGCCCTGGACTCTAAGTAAACATATCTTTACCTCCTCTTGGGACAGCCCTGCTTTCAGTTCATTTGGTCTTTATTGTTTCTGTGCAAACTAATAACAGACAAAAGCGGAAGGAAACGGAGCTCAAACATCTAGAGTGTTTGCTACTTCAGCCTTACCAAAGGCTCCGAGGGTAGTGACACAGCAAGTAGAGGACATGGTGGGGCTGCTTCATGGTCCCATGTCACTTTCCAACTGCTCCACTTCAGGCTCACTGTTGTGAGAGAAGTCTGGCGGCTCTTACTCCTTAGCTTTGTACTTCAGACTAGCCCAGAATGCTAGACTCTGTGTTAATGGTAGCACAGATGGGTGAACATTTTCAGAAAACCTCCCAGCTCTGGTTCCCTTGAGTTTATTTTTCCAAGTTTGTCATTTCATCAGTTGCAGGACACAGCTGACAGTTTCTCTGTGTTGATGTTTGTTTAAAATACAAGAAAACTATTTTAAGCATCTGGATATTTTGTTCCTTTGGAAATACATATATATTTTTAAATTTATTTTATTTATTATATGCAAGTACACTGTAGCTGTCTTCAGACACACCAGAAGAGGACATCCGATTTCATTACAGATGGTTGTGAGCCACCAGGTGGTTGCTGGGATTGGAACTCAGGACCTCCGGAAGAGCAGTCAGTGCTCTTAACTGCTGAGCCATCTCTCCAGCCCTGGAAATAGATTTTTATTAAAGAGAATACTTAGTGGTTTACAATGAGGAAGGTAGTGATATTATAGCAAGACTGTGGCTACCTTACTTTCTTTTCCTGTTGCTGTGATAAAATACCCCGACAAAAGCAATTTAAGGAAGGACGGGCCAGTTTATCTGAACTCGTAACAGTTCAAGATACAGTCCAACCTGGTGCTGAAGTCAAGGCGGCAGGAGCTTGGAGAGGTTGCTCCCAACGTGTCCATAATGAGAAAACAGAGGAGTGAAAGCAAGCTTGCTAGTGCTCCGCTTACTCTTGGCGTGTCCTAAGGTCCAGGATCCCTTGCAGAGGGACTAGCCAGGCCTCTGTTTAGATGGGACTTCCCCATATCAACCAGCATCACCAAGGCACTCTCCCACAGGCAACCCAGACCCATCTCCCGGGTGATTCTAAATTCTGTCAAGTTGGCAATGAGTACCGGCCATCAGCCATCATAATGGCTGTATTCAAAAATTCAGAAGTACTATTAAATGTATTTAGGTTGTCATCTATACTGACACTTCATAAGTAGGAAGAATGTCTGGCCCTTTAACTGCTTGCTAATAAGCAAAGGCAAAATCCCTACAGAAAAGCCCTGATCTTTTGGTGCACAGATTTCAAATGAAAAGTTAGCATTGAGGTAAAGTCACGTTACGTAATCATTCTGAAAATATGCAGTAAATATGTAGTCCTTTGAATGTCTTTCACACAGATATATACTTTTATTTATTTGACTGGTCATACTGGCTGGAAATGGATTATGTTCTGGCTGTTCATCTGACCATCCGATATCAAAATACTTGAGAAATTACATGAAGAGCTTCATTCCAGAGCCAGGGATTTACAGAAGTGAAGAAGTTGTTGCAAAATTGAGCATGGGATTTCACTCTGCTGCTGACTAAAATATAACAGTAGGTAAAGACAGCCATCTTATAAACCCAGTGTTGGCTATCAGAATGCCTGCTGATTTCACAGTCAAGCATGCAAACTGAGTTCCAGAAGGTACTGAGAGTTATGTGTTTCATACATGCCCACGACACTGCCATACATACATCATATGGATAATTATGACTTACAAATAGAGGTCTCTGAAACATCACAAATGACATAAAGTATATAAGGTTAGTGTGCTACATATACAAAACAAAACCTTCGTCTTGTGAGCTGTAGGAATCTGAAAGTTGGGAGTGTGTGCCTAAAACTACAAGCTTCTGAGGCTGGGCCACTGCAAAAATGGACGTTTTGATTCATTTTTTTCGGCTTGCTGATTTTGTGAGTCTTCTGTTTGCTGAGCTACAAGTTACCATAGGGGGTAAAAGTCATCAAAGGACTAGAATAAAATAAAGTAAAATTTAAGGCCCAAATTCCCAATTATTTGGTTCTTACCATGAAGAGGATACTTGTCAATTTATTTTATTTGAATCCCAGTAAAATGGCAGTTTTAATGAGGTGCCTGCTGTGAGTCATAATACATAAACTCTCACCTGGCTGTCTGCAGTTCTGTTCATGGTAGGTGGAAGAAGGCTGCTTGCTATGCCTGTTGGGAAAACAAAGCCACTTATGATTTGGTTATAATAAATACCTCACTGTTTGAATCCATCTGTGGACAGAAAAAAGAGTTTGAGATAGCCATGTTAGAGGTTCAATGGACATCTCTAGAGGGGTTCTGGGTGTGTCCCAGAACAGAATGGAGCACGGTCTGTGCATTTGGAAGAGATAACTTCTGAGGGAAGAGTTTATTAGCTTGCTCTGCCAGCTGAACAGAGAATTCGGCCTTCTGTCATGCAGCTTGGGCTCTTCTTTATTCTTCATTAGTGTAGTCTCACATACAGATGTGCATGTACCTTGTCTTTACCCCACTGGAGTGTGTGTTATGGTAGTACAAATAGCCTGAGAGCACCTTCAGACACTGCAGTGCCTCTGTTCTGCTCCAGGGAGGATTGTCAGCCCCTGGGTGGGGTGTGGGGGAGTCCTTGCAGCCCTCCTCTGGGTCAGCTGCTTATTTTCATATGCTAATTGTGTAAGGCTTTTCTGGAGGTCTTCTAGGCCTTCTACTCTACTCCCCTAAAATAACAAAAGTCAAGCCTATCAGAAAGTAAAAAAGAAAAACAGACCAAAACAAAAAATATGAAAAATTTAGAACCAATTATTCTTGGAGTTTTAAAATATAATTCCATTATATTTGGATATATAATTGATATAGATGAATTCAAACAAAATTAGTACGGCAAGAACTTCTAGACTCAGCAGGAGGAATGAGGCTCTGAGAGCACAAGGGAATATTAACACAGAGAGAAAATTATATTGGGCCTCAAAGTTGCACAATTTAGAACTTCAGTGTGGTTTATCTTAAAATCTTAACTAGTGTCTAAAACTTGAATAAGGACACATTTCCTTGTTTTCTTCCTAATTTTTTTTTTCTTTTTGAATTTCCGAGACAGAGTTTCTCTGTGTAAGCCCTGGCTGTCCTGGAACTCACTCTGTAGACTGGGCTGGCCTCGAACTCAGAAATCTGCCTTTCTCTGCCTCCCAAGTGCTGGAATTAAAGGCATGTGCCACCACTGACCGGACCTTGTTTTCTTCTGACATGTTTCTTTTTGGGGAATCATAAGGGAAACTCATACAGCTTTTAGCCTTGGTATAGAAAACCATGGCAGTTTGACAGTGCCATTGGGCTTAGCACGCTGACAGTTTCTACTCTGTGCCACAAGTTCAAGTTTCTGTTGGTTCTATCACCAACTTTATCAAACACAGCTTACCATGCCTGTTATCTGGTTCCACAGACACAATTGTCAGCTATTAAAATACAAACTGACTACTTTAAACATAGAGACATTTGTTTAACCAGCCTAAGTCTTCATTCCTCCTTCATATCCCTCCAGATCTCTCTGCCCACCCCCACCCCCCATTTTCCTATGGGGATGCATATACAAATGCACTGTGTGTTTAATTTTGTCTTTTCATAGAGATATTAATCAAGCGATGGGAAGTTAACACTCCAAAGGGTGCTTCAGGGCTTGCAATTGTTCAACTGTAATGGAGGCATTGTAGGTAGCTCTAGGTGCATATTCAGTATTCTTTGCTGAATAGTGGAAGCATTTGGTTCATTTCTTTCCACACACATACATTTTCTTTAAGTGGAGATCTCCCAGCTATTGAGATTTACTTCATTTTGAAGCTTCTATAGACACCTTTTTAAAAAGATAGATTGGTTTTCCTTTTTCATTCAGCAACATCAAATAGTTCATTGTATGTGAATATCATTCATTGTATGCTGCCTTTACACCTACCTCTAGCCCTAGCCCAACCTCGACCCCTACCTGTGCCCTCAAAACTGCTCTTACACTCAACCTTTCCCTATCCTTACCCCTTAACTTACATTTACTCCAAATCCTATTTTTACCCTTAACCTACTGTTTCCCTACCCCTACCCAGCCTCAACCACAACACCAGACCCAACACCAACACCAAACCCTACTCCTACCTTTACACTTGCTCTTGCCTTTATCCTAAACCCGACACTAACCCTTGCCCTTTACATTGCTGTTCATCTCTAATTTTCCATCATCCTAGACTAAAAGTTTGTGCTCAGGAAGCAGTAGCCTTCCACTTCCCTCTCTCCACCAGAAGAGGGGTTTTAATATTTATTTGTGTGTGTGTGTGTGTTTACGCCGAAGTGCATGTGCATTAACACACTTGTAGATGTAAGAAGGCATGAGGACATTGTGCTGGCCACCATTTACCCACTGAGCCGTGTCACAGCCCCGAAGGGTAGACATTTAAGTGATGTGTTACAACCAAGAAAAGAATGATGTGGTACATTAGGCCCTGGCAGGTGGACTTCAGATTGGAAGTAATAAAGATCCACTATAACTTTCAAAGGAGGGATCTCATGTCAAGGAAATGAGGCTCTTATGAGAACTTTTATCCTTCTGGCCTTCTGGGACAGAGATTGGGGCCTCTAAGGATCTCTGGGGAGTGCATGCTGTCTGGTACTGAGGGGTCACCCTGAGATTTCCTCTCTGTGTTTGCCCTGCCTCCTCTTGATGCTTCCTGTGTGTCTTCCTGTCTCAGGCTCCTTTATAACCTCTGTTTCCCTGTGGCTGTTGTAGTCTTAGGGCACCACTGCGTGGTTCCCACACTCATGCATTCGCCCGTTAGTTCTTCCTGCAGAATCGGTGGTACACTATGGAGAAAACATCCCCGGCATAGGAAGCACTGCTCCTTAGCCTTGCTTTCACAGGGCCAAGAGAACCAGCTGACTTGATGCTTGTTGCCATGGTCTTAGCTTTTAACAAACAAAACATTACACTCGTCACAAAGACAAAGCTTTAGAAGTCTTAAGCCATTTTGACGTTTACATTTCAGAACCATATATGTTAGTCGACGGGTTTAAAATTGCATTCCAAGACTTAAAGAGGAGTGTGTTCTTTTGATTTTATTTCAGTTATACAAAACCCTCTCCAATATTAACTAATAGCAGGTGCTTAGCACAGAAGATCACAAGAATAGATTGCTTGTGGATGAGCATTACCCATCCTTGGCCATGATTGTCTCTGGAGGTCACTTGCTTTGGTGGGTAGAACTATATACAGAAAGGTAAGAGCATCATGGTAGAAATGGATCTTTATTTTAAACTTTTGAACAGGAAAGCGTATTTGCCTAGAAAACACACTACATAGAATTAACTCACTAGTGGATACTGTAAATGTGAAACACCAAAGCAATATCTGTTTGATAGTAGGTGGCTTGAGCCATAGAAAGTAAGAACTTACTTGAGATAGTTGATGACTTCAGCCTCGCCTGTGCCACCCTAGCGGGTCTACTTTTGGAGACTAATTATGTAACTAGTTATCTTCTGTTGGGACTTCAGCTCTTTGAGTTAAAAAAAAGAGCAATGCGTACTTACAGGTGAAGAAGTTATAAGATGTCAATAATTGTTTAATTCCTCTGTTTGTTTAGTCTTTAAATCTGGGATTGTAAGAGTAAGGATTTATCACCCAAGTTTATATTACAGCAGTTGTATTGAATCAGGAGTGACTTTGCCCCAGGGGATATTTGATAGTCTCTGGGCCCATGTTATCGGTCACAATTGGAAAGAGATACTTGTACTATAACCTATAGAGATCATGACAGACAGCTCTCTACAACAAACAGAATTTAAAATTTGACAGTCCCAAGTATTACAAAGATACTGCTTAATATCAGTTTTCTTGAAGGTAAAAAAGTATTGAATGGCCTGTGGTATAGATTGTGGAAAATATACAGCAGTTAATACTCTGATATCCAAAATAGCAGCACTCCTGTGTTAGTGTTTGCCATTCATTAGTGGCTGAGAAAAAGAAAACCACAGGAAGGGATTGGAAAGTTTGAGTTTCCTGAGAGTATGGTTTGGAACTAGAACCCTGGATATGAAGGTTAGAAGTCAAAGGATAGCTGTGCCGTTTATTTTGCCAGTCACTGAACTTTTGAGTTTCTTATGTGTGGACTGTTAGGAAGTGAGGGGCACTGGTTTGCTGTTGTTGCTGTTACTGCTGTTGCTGCTATTGCTGTTGCTGCTGTTGTTGTTGCTGCTGTTGTTGCTGTTGCTGCTGTTGTTGCTGTTGTTACTGTTGTTGTTGTTGCTGTTGCTGCTGTTGTTGTTGCTGCTGTTGTTGCTGTTGTTACTGTTGTTGTTGTTGTTGTTGCTGCTGTTGTTGCTGTTGCTGCTATTGCTGCTGTTGTTGCTCTTGTTGCTGTTATTGTTGCTGTTGTTGTTGCTGTTGTTGCTCTTGTTGCTCTTGTTGCTCTTGTTGCTCTTGTTGCTCTTGTTGCTCTTGTTGTTGCTGCTACTGTTGTTGCTGTTGTTGCTGTTGCTTGTTCTTGCTGTTGTGGCTGTTGCTGTTGTTGTTGCTGCTACTGTTGTTGCTGTTGTTGCTGCTGTTGTTGCTGCTGTTGTTGTTGTTGCTGTTGTTGTAGTTGCTGCTGTTGTTGCTGTTGTTATTGCTGTTCTTGTTGTTATTGCTGTTGTTGTTGTCCCTGTTGCTGTTTTTAAGGTTAATCTGGTTGACATTGCTCTTTATTACCTTCCTAGATTATAGGGATTGATCATTCTTTTGTGGTTTTTAATGCCTCCATTTATAAAATGGCATTAATCCATATGAGGTAATAAAACAATCAGTGGAAAATGACTCTTGGAATTAAGTTCAGCTGTTTAGAAACCTATGGGTGTTTAAATGGTTAGCACAGTTTGCACTTTGCCTTGATGTTTGGGGATGTGTGCTCCTTTGTGCACATGCACCCACATGCTCACAGAGGGTGGAAGTCCTATTTTCCAGGCACCTTCCACCCTGTTGGGTGAGATGGTCTCAGCTAGATCTAGGGCTATCCAGTGGGCCTCTGGGATTCATTTGCCTCCATCTCTGCAGCCTGGAATTAGAGCTGCATACCTAGCTCTTTACCTTTTTAGGTGCATCCTAATGAACTCAGGACCTCATCTTATGTGGCAAGAACATTGCCAAGTGAGCAGTCTCCTCCAGAGAGACACACAACATGTATGTGTGTGTGTGTGTGTGTGTCCCTATCTGTCCATCCCCATCCGCATGTGTTTGTTTATCCTTTTCATCAAATTACAAAGACTTGGAACCTGGAAGTGAATGTCTCTTCTACTTTACATGCTGGGCATCACCTCAGACAGGTCTCCCAGGTAGCCCTCTACAGGGCACGGGGCCATTTCCCCTGTTCCTAGTCTTTGTTCTTATTCTACTGTTTCCTCATCAGAGAACCGGATGACTCTTTTCTTCAGATTTTTTTGTGTTTGTTTTGTTTTTTCTTCTCCTGCAGTAACTGTCTTGTAGTTAATGGTATACTTTCCTCCCATGTAATGTACCTACCATTTTGTCAAATTAATTATTTTCTCACTAATCTGGACCCTTCCTATATACTCCTGCCTGCCTCCACCCACTTGGCTCTCTCACAGGGCCTGATTGTGGCTTCCCTCTAAGAATTACTTGCATGTCTTCATCTTACCTGATTGATTTTTTTTCGCTTGTCTTTAGAGGTTAAACTTGGCTCCTTAAGACTGCTATCTGGGGGTTGGATGGCTTAGTGGTTAAGAGCATTCACTGCTCATCCAGAGGTCCTGAGTTCAATTTACACCAATCACATGGTGGCTCACAACTATCTGTAATGGGATCTAATGCCCTCTTCTGCTGTATGTGAACACATCTTCAGTGTATTCTATACATAAAATAAATAGCTAAATCTTTTTTAAAAAATATTTTTCTGGAACCTTCCATTGCTGACAGTGGTCACTCCTGCCATGAGAAGTCCATATTGCTTTACTGTATTCTGTATTGCAGCTTGTCCTCTCTTGTGCATCACTACTGCCTGTTTTCTTCCTTCAACCACAGTGATAGCTTCTTGGAGGAAGGATACACCTACTGTTGTGTGTGGGGCACGGGTATGTATGCAGGAGCAGGTACATGCATGCACATGTGGAAGCCATGGTCTCTCTCCGCCACTCTCTACTTTGTTGTTGAGACAGGAGCTCCACAGAACTCACTGTAGAATCACTACACTACAGAATCGGTGTAGTGATTGGCTACACTGGCTGGCCTGCCTCCACTGTTACTGGGGTTGAGGTGTTTGCTACCATATTCTGGTTTTATGTGGGTGCTGGGGACCCAGACACAGGCCCTCCTGTTTGCACAGTGGGTACTTTACCAACAGAATATCTCCGCAGCCTTTTACCTTCTGTCATTCGTGACGATTTGCATGGTGCTAACCAATATGCTTCTTGTGTGATAGGTTGTGTGAGATAGTCTATTTGCTGAAAAACACACAGAAATGATATGCAGATACAATAACAATTATAGTGTGCAAGGACACGAATTATACCAGTTATCCTGGTTAGTAACACTGTATAGTCCCAGCACACAAGTAAATGTGAAATTGCTCCTAGAGCATTTGGAAATACCTGAAGAACTTTTTTTTTTAATTGTCAGAAATAGAGGAGTGTCACTGTTAACTGGTGAGTAAGAAGTAGGATAGATGCTAAACAGGCTGCAGCCAGGGACAGTGGAGAGCTCACAGCAGAGTTACCCAGCCTTGGGTGTGAGTCATGCCATGGTTGAGAAACCCTGCTTTTATAGCCTGTGTGGGCATCCCCATTACCATACTTTACCACCTAATGCAATGAGGACATGCAAAAACATAGTGTGCCTTCCTATAGCAGAAATGAGTACACATCATAAACTCTTTAATGATGGGAACACAGCGATGCCCAGATGGTTACAAAGACACACATAGCTGCTTGTATAATAAATAGGCACTCTGGGGTTGGACCAGACTTTGCTAATACTAGAGGAGAAGCAGCTTTCTGTTCATTTGAAATGATGGGATTTCAGAAAGTGGAAGGCATTTCGGAACCCTGAGGCATAGAAATAGTAGATCAAACTTTTAATAAACCATAAGGTCCTTGCAAAAAGATTGATATTTTTATTATAATACTGAAGCATTCATCCAAATACTTTGAAATGTTCCTTGAAGAATATTTGGCAACGTTTAAAGTATAGGGACAATGTGGTGTTCTTCCCAGCATTAGCCTCGGAAGACACTCTTGCTGGATCCAATGGCAGAATGGACTAGTGGAGCTAGCTGCAGTTCATGGAGATCCTAGGTAGGCCATGTCAACCATAGCTGCTCCATACCTTGGTTGGCACCTCTTCAAAAAGAAAGATTCAAGGCTTGCCTGAGTTGATTAACGTTTTGTCTGGTTGGTTGGTTTATTTTTGTTTGGTTGTTTTGTCAATTTACCAAAAGTGGATCATTTGAGAAGACACCTTAATTGAGCGATTGCCTCCATCAGATTGGCCTCCAGGCAAGTCTATGGGCTGGCTGTTGCCATGATTAAACGTTGGTGTGGGGGCTGGAGAGATGGCTCAGTGGTTAAGAGCACCGACTGCTCTTCCAAAGGTCCTGAGTTCAAATCCCAGCAACCACATGGTGGCTAACAACCATCTGTAAGGAGAGATCTGACTTCCTCTTCTGGAGAGTCTGAAGACAGCTACATTGTATACATATAATAAATAAATAAAATCTTTAAAAAAAAAAAACGTTGGTGTGGGAGCACTCAGCCCATGGGGAGGGGAGGACAGTGCCACCTGGAGTCTAGTGGTTCTGGGTGGTATACAAAAGCAAGCTGGCCAGGATTCTGGAGAGGGTGGGTTGGTAAAGGGGAGAGGGAATAGGGTTTTTTTCCCGAGGGGAAACCAGGAAAGGGGAGGACATTTGAAATGTAAATAAAGAAAATATCACGGGTAGTGGTGGCGCACTCCTTTAATCCCAGCACCTGGGAGGTAGAGCCAGGCGGATTTCTGAGTTTGAGGCCAGCTTGGTCTACAGAGTGAGTTCCAGGACAGCCAGGGCTATACAGAGAAACCCTGTCTCAAAAAACAAAAAACAAACAAAAAAGAAAATATCTAATTAAAAAAAAAAAGGCAAGCCCAGCAAGCCACAAGGAGCAAGCCAATAAGCAGCATTCCTCATTGGCCTCTGCTTCAGTTCCTGCCTCCAAGTTCCTGCCCTGCCCTGGCTTCTTGCTGTGATTGGAACCCTCTGCTCCTCAAATTACTTCTGTTCTGTGTTTTCAGCACAGCAATAGAGAAGAAACTGGAACAAAGCTCTAAAGTTCTACATCCTGTTACTTTCAGGTAGCCATCAAAAGAGTTTATTTATACAAAGCAATTTGTAAAAGGGTCTTTGAGGGTAATAATAATTCCAGTTCCCTTTTTACAAACTTAAGAAAGCATCCCTTTCTATAAAGAGCTTTACTCCCAGTGTTTACAGAAAAGATTTCCTGTTACAAGTAAAGACAAAACAAAGAAAGTCCATAAAATTTGTGATGTGTTTCAAAATGTCATTGTTGACTAATTTTGAAACTATTGTTTATTTTCTTGTTTTATATTTATTATAAAGAAAATGTTTTAGCATTATTCGTACTAAACTTCTTCATGCAATTTCATTTAAAGATAGCTATTTGCAGATCCAGAAAGGAAAAATCCATTTGGAAGTTTCCCTGTGAAGCTTTTTAATTTACTTGTATTAGTATCTAAGCATCAGGCTTTGGGCAAAACAAAGCATTCCTTTTTTTCTCCTTTCACATCCGGTCCCTGATCCACTGAGCCCCGCCCCCCTCCCTGCCCCCATCCTCCAGTCCCCGCCCCCAAACGTCAGTTTGAGTTTATACAGCAGTGGGATTTAGCCTCCAAATAGAAAGCGGGTTTTTGAAGTCTTTTTTTGTGTGTGAAAAAAACTAGGAAGTTGGTTCTGGAATTTTTATGTCCCTCAGGTTCATGAATCACGAGATGGACAGAAAATTCACAGGGAGGATAAATGTCTTTGCTTTTCTGAAAGGGAAGACTTGTGGAGAAAGGAAACTTGGGAGCCCTAAGCAAGGGCTACAGGAAGTGCAGTGCAGGGAGTGGCAGTCCTAAGAGGGCCCAGGCAATGGAAGAGTCTGACGTGGTCAGCAGCCTTGGTTCCTCTAAGCTTCTTCCTTTATTCATTGATAAATGAAGACTCTGTGGAGTTCTGAAGACAGCATGTCCCAGAAAGCATTATATTTAACAGATACTCTTAATATATATTATATGCTAATAAGAATGGGTTAATTCACTGGGACGCTGATACTTGTAAAATAGTTGCGTGGCAGTTTGATTTTTGCAGAAACTCGTGCATTTTTATTTCAAACCTACCTAGATCTAAAATGACCTGAATATATCTGTACAATTAGGTTCAAGGCCTGCCTGAGTTGATTAACTTTTTGTTTGTATCTGTTCCCTTGCTCCTCTCTCCTATTCTTGCTTTCTCCTTCCTTCTCGCAGACTCTATTTTCTTCTCCTTTTTGCTTTCTCCTTTTCCTTTCCTATTTTAATCAGTATTTCCCTTTTCCCCTTCTAGTCTGTACTTTCTTGTTGGGGGGTTGGTCTGTTGCCATGTATACAAATGCTAAGATGTGAACCCCAAGATCTGGTTACCATCTAGATGAGTGATTCTCACATAGTGATCTTTGCTGTGTAAACCTTGCTCCCCAATTTATAGCTGATTGGTTAAGAAAAGGCTAGAGCCTGTGATTGGGCAGTGGAGAAAGGAAGGAGGGACTTGAGGATTGAGTGACCAGAGGAACCAGAAAGAAGAGGAAGGAGAGAGAAGGCCACCATGAGGCCTGATGGATCATTAACACATGTCCAGGAGAAATGCATCCTGAGGGCAGACTGATGGCACAGAAGCAGTCGGGGACTCAAACAGCGAAGTGACAAGGGGCATACACAGTAGGGATAGAGGTGAGAACAGCATAGAACCTGCCCAATCTAGGGTTGCACATTGTAAATAAAATACCAGGTTTCTGTGTCTTTTATAAGGGCTAGCTAGAATAATTCCCTTATACTCTCCCCTTTATGTCTTCTCTCCCATATACCCCCTTTCTGTTTCTAAAAAAATACTTTTATAAAAGATAATTGTAATTCAAATAGCAGTTACATCACATTTCCTTTTTTCTCCCTTCAGCCTCGCCCTCGCCCCACCTTTGCGTTCTACCTGACCGTAATCCTTGTGTTTTGCCACACACGTGCATATAGAAATAAATATATAAGTACAAACTGCTAAGTCCCACTAATGTTGCTTATATAATGTATGTATTTAGGGCTGACCACTTTGTAATGGATAACCAGTTAAGGGTCACCCTGAGGCCGACCATTAATCCATTTCTTAGCGGCTGTTAATTGCCAGTAGCTCCTCATCCCAGACTTCCCCCCAACCCCCACCTCTCCTTAAAGTTTCCTTCATCCACATTGGTCTGTTGCTTGGTGCTGCCATTACTTAGGTCTTGTTAGGCACTTTTATTTTGAGATTTTGTGGGTGTGGCTTCCCTGTCAAATCTAGCCCTGCTCACAGCAGGAGACTTCCTGGTCCTCCGGCTCTTAACACTCTTTCCTCCCCCTTTTCCTGGATGTTCCCTGAGCC
>NW_022196901.1:219633-221902 GCF_008632895.1 Mastomys coucha
CTCTGTGGAAACTTTGTGTTTATTTAGTAAATGATGAACAGGCCTTCCCTTAAACATCAGCTTACTAAGTTCCCTTTTCACCAAAAAACGCTAGCTTAGAGTTGAAATCCAAAAGAGAAGATTCAATGTAGCATTTTGGTATTAGACACTTCAAAATACTTACATCATCTAGCTATGAATTATTGAGAGTTGTTCTATTTTTTAATTACAATCTTTTTTTTCTTCAACATTCCTCTCCCTGCAACTATCTTGAGAAAGGAAGCAGGCTGGTCAGTTTTGGTGTCTTTCCTGGAACGGTGGTTTGAAAACTTGTGGAAGTTTTGCTCACTTGGTATTATTATATCTCCAGTTTACACAAGAGGGTGTTGAGGGATCCCCCATGCCTATTGGCTTGCAGTGGAAAGAGAGTCCCTGTATCTGTCTTTACATTACAGCACTTCCTGTCATGTGATATAATTCATTACCAAAACAAATCACTGTAAACTAGTATACAATTAGCTTTTCCTGGGGCTGGAGCCTCGGCTCAGTGATTAAGAGTACTGACTGCTCTTCCAGAGGTTCTGAGATCGATTCCCAGCAACCACGTGGTGGCTCACAACTGATCTGTAATGAGATCCGATGCTCTCTTCTGGAGGGTCTGAAGAGAGCCACAGTGTTCTTACATACATCAAATAAATAAATCTTTTTTTAAAAAAAAATTAGCTTTTCCTAAAAAGTGTCTATCTCTGCTACCCAGAGACAGAAGTTCTAATAATCCTGACGAATATATCCTGAGGTGTTGCCTTTATTCTTACAGTCTTAAGAGTTCCTGGAGTTACAAGTCAGAATCCAGACATTCAGTTAAAGTATGGAGACAGGGTGTGCGGTCAGGAGAAGCGCTCTTACCCTTCGGGAGGCCAGTGGAATGGCAGCGGCTGGCCGATGCTACACCAATTTCGATTCCATGCTGCCCGTGCTGTGTTCCAGGATCTGCCTGCATTTATAACTAACAGCTCAAGTTTACTAGTATCCCTAGAGAGACTGAGAGGCCAGGATGACACATTCCTGCCAACCTCACAAAAAAAAAAAAAACAAAAAAACAAAAAAAAACGGAGGCGTTAACCAAAAACATCTTTGTAATCATTTCCAGTAAATGCTGAACTTCTTAAATGTGCTTGGATCTACCAACCAAGGCATTGTCTTCCTCTCATACTTGACGATGCAGAAGCCATATTACAGGGAAACCAGTGCTTTGAGAATTGGGAACCCTTGCGGGGCTTACAGATAGATAACTTCAGTGTCCGTTAGCCTCAGCTTCAGCACCCAGTGCGTCCATTGAGTTAGTCACACAGACTCCTCCATCTGTGCTAATGGACTTGGCTGCAATGGCCAACGTGTCCGTCTTTCGAGAATTTGCTTTTGTAAAGATGAAATATTTTACTGGCTTCACTGTTCTCCATTGGTTCTTCATCCTAGCGTGTAATTTTTTGTCTTTTGAGACAGGGTTTCCCTGTATAACCCTGACTGTCCTGGGTTTGTAGACCAGGCTGGCCTTGAACTCAGAAGTCCGCCTGCCTCTGCCTCCCAAGTGCTGGGATTAAAGGCCTGTGTCACCGCTGCCCGGCACCTGGCGTGTAATCTTGCAGTCTCCAGCTTATCAGCGCTTCTTCAGTACTCACACCCTCCTTTCCATACCTCAGTATTAAACTTTATCCTTTGCTTCCAGAGCCACCATGTTACCTGTCTCATGTTCTGCTTCTGGCTGCTTTCGTATCTCTTTATTGAGATAACTTCCTGTAAACTTAAAGGTAACCTCTAAGAGACTGCTCTTTGGCACATTCGTTGACAGTGGTATGCATTTAACTACTACAAAAGGAGTATTTTGTTTTCCTATTATTTTTATTTAGATATTGAATAGCTTCAAACATATAAATTGCTTCTGAAACATAAACTTTTTGGTTAAAAAAAAAAAGGCCGAGTGTGGTCGCCTATTGCTTTAATTCCCAGCACTTGGGAGATCTCTGTGAATTCAAGCCAGCCTGGCCTACACAGAGTTCCAAGCTAACCAAGGATACCTACTGAGCCCCTATCTCTAATTAGATCATTTTCTTTGAATATCTCCTGGGGGAAATACACACACTTCGACCTGGGTTTTCCTTTACTTTGTCTACAAAGAGAGGTGAAATGTCAAAGCAAAGTCAGCTTGCTTACAATAAATACTTATGTGTAGGATGCCGTCCCGCAGCTCCTACTTGCGTGGGGTCCCACGAACCGAGGATTTGGAAACCTG
>NW_022196901.1:228831-240744 GCF_008632895.1 Mastomys coucha
CCCCCAGCGAGCTAAGTCTCTGGTTTCGGTTCTGAGTTCTTCCAAGAACACAGCAGGGCCACCACACTTATGTATTCAGCTATTACAGTTTTCTCAGATTCTGTGAGAATAATCAGTAAGACAATAAGAGACAGAACTGTCTAATTTATCATCACCTTCTTAGCTCATACCAAATCAGGGAAGGCCGGTATAGAGCTACTTCACCTAACTTGTTAAAAGTGTGGGACAAACAACTAAGTTTGCATTGGTTTCAGCTGCTGCTCATGCTGACTGACGTTCTCTTGGGAAGCCTTGCTCTCTGTGGATACAGTTTTCCAGCTTAGTTCCAGGGTTTGTGGAGTGACCATGTAACCATGTAATTCCTCTGTGGAAGAGCAGAGCATGCTTTTGGTAGAGTGGTATCCTATTAACAGCAAAGAAACAAAAGGTTGTTAAAGAGGCACTTGAGTCTAATGTTTGCACACACCTGTTACGCATGCATAGTATAAAAATCTGTAACACTTTGGCGTTAGAAAAATCAGTTCAGTTAAAATATCCGGATCTTTGTCTTTAGACCATAGGGCGTCTCCATGTCTTGGAAGGACATTGAGATAATCAGCATATCATGACCTGTAGATTGGAAAGAAGCACTGCGACTGAAATGTGTGTGGTGGCACATGTCGGTTCGCTTTTATGACTTTGCTAGTGTTGTAAATCAAAGCCAGGACAGGACCTGTGTGAGCTGAGGCTTGGGGTATGGATTTATCCCTTTCTAGAAGCTTGTTATAGTTCTTAGGACAGTTCTCAGAATGTTCAAAGAGTAAAATACATAGTTGCTCTAAAACGTTTTCTGACCCAGTTTGGGGTTGAAGTATACTTGTATCCTAGCAGGATATACAACTCAGTGAACTCAAATGTATGCTGAATGTAAATTGCTCCGAAGGCCCTGGGTCACAAGTTAATAGATTCTGGACCTTGCTTCTTCCCTTCATGAGCCAGACATTCCTTGGATTTAAGAGCAGGTTTAAATTAAAGAGTAGCAAATTGCTTCCTTCTTTGGAAAGAGACCAAAAAAAGAAAAAAAGGAAAAAAAAGAAAAAGGAAAAAAAACCCACTTTTGATAATAAAACGCTTCTCTAACATGTCAGGACAGTTATTAAGAAAAACAGCATGAGGGGGAAATTGGATAATTCATTCAAATTTTACCACTTAGAAAATGGAATGTTTAATTAAAGGACAATTTTATTTTCATGTGTCTTGGAAATAACGAGGCAAATGAATACAGCTACAGTAGAACTTTCGTGAACATGACCAAATAAATCCTGCCATGTGCGAGAGAATCCAGTTACTTTATCTGCATTGTAACAGAGCAAAACATTTTCACTCTTTTTAGAATTGTCTTCATAACTCTTTCATGAGCCAACCCCTGTCCCAAATTAATAATTATTTTATTATCACACCTGGAAGAATATTAGTCAGCCTGATCCCTCACTTACTGTATCAGATGGCTCAAGCTGTTTCCAGAAATGCAGGATGTTCCCATATAAGACAACCCCAAGTATTCATTCAGAAACCATGGCTGAGTGCCTCCAGTACAGTGCCAGGTATGTTGTCCTCTGTGTCCTAACACAGAGGAGTCTGCCTCTGGGAAGGGGAGGCTGGAGCATAGACAGATGTAGATCACGAAACATGCTCATCGTATGGTGGATGAACGACATAAAAGAAAGCTAAGCAGGCAGAGTTGGAGTTTGTGTTGACGGCAGCTCAAAACCCGGGAACTGCAAATGTTTCAAGATGAGTAGAGCCTAGTTAAAAGATGAGGATGGAGTGAGTGGTGCAGTTGGTAGCTGGGTGATGAGGGTCCTGCATTCCATAAAAGGGAGGATGCGGTAGATAAGCTTTGAGTTATGATTGACAGTTTACCCACTGAAAATATCCACTGCAGTGTTTGCAATGTGTTTGTTCATAAAGTTGTGCAAACACTGCCACAATCTAATTTAAAAACTGTCCATTTCTCTAAAAGAGATCCATCCTCTATTTACTTCACACCTTGGGCAACTTAAAAACTACTTTTTATTTCAATAGATTTGCCTATTCTGGGTATTTCATTAAAAATGAACATATTTAGTTGCGATAAATGCAGTTTATCTTTTTTCTTCTGTTACTTGTGCTTTTACATATATGCTAATTTTTTCCTTCTGTGAGCCTAGAGTCTAAACTCATTGTTCTGTGTGTGATATCCAATTATCCTGTGTGTTTGGTGAAGGCACCCCCCCAACCCCATCCCATCCTTGTCATGTGTCGAGCTGCAGACACAGTGAAAGTCCCACTTCAAAAACAAGGCGACTTTTGACTTCTGCATGCCTGCACACATGAGTGTATAAACTCAAGTATACACATAAAAACGTGGACTCACAGATCACTACAAATACATACATTTTTTTATCTTTTTTCTTTTCTTTTTTCTTTTTTTTGGTTTTTCAAGACAGGGTTCCTCTGAGTAGCCCTGGCTGTCCTGGAACTTACTCTGTAGACCAGGCTGGTCTCGAACTCAGAAATCCGCCTGCCTCTGCCTCCCAAGTGTTGGGATTAAAGGCGTTCGCCACCACCACCCAGCCAATACATGCATTTTTTAAAAAAGCATTTACCCTTAGGGATTTTCAACTCCACTTAATAGGAATTTATATGGTAATCTTGCATCACCATTGAAAGACTAAGGAGATGGTTTAATAAATTAGATAAGGAATTTAGCGAAGTTCAACTTAAAGGTGGAGGTAGGCTTGTAGAAGCTGTTGGCACATTGTTCGTATTTTACATAGCAGAATATTGTGTGGGATGAGATTCTAGCTTCTCAGACAGCAGTAGAGAGTGTCTAGGCAGGATGGTGTTCCCTTACCAGTCGTCCGGCTGAAGGCAGAGTCGCTGGTTCCCCTAGTCTCTAGTTCCTGTCTCCTCAGCCCCAGCTCCACTCCACGGTGATCCAGCATCCACTGTGCAGCCAAATAGGCCTTTCCAAGCTGCGCATCCGCCCATAGCGTTACCCACCGTAAAATCCTTGGCTCTTTCTCACTGACCATAAGATAATTTGTAGACTTCTTAGCCTAGATGAGCAAACTATAATTTTTTTTTCTGTGTATTTTTCCAGCTCTTCTCTGATCCTTTCCAAGAAAATCACCAGTGTACACCAAGCTCTCCACCATTCCCCAAAAGAAGACTTTTCTTACATACCTGAATACCTTTGGGCATGCTGTTCCTTCTTCTGGGAGCTTCCCAAGCTTCCTTTATTTATCTGGCAAATTCCAAGCTAGCCTTTGAAATTCAGCTCCCCAGCCGCTTCCCCACTTGGTATTGCTGAATGTCTCATCTTCAGAGCCTTCAGTAACTTTTGAACTCTTTTCCCCCTATACCCTTAGCATTAATAGGATAGGTGTCTCTGTGGGTATCGGGGAGTTAGAACACATGTGACCTGTTTATTCTGCCTTCAGCCCTTGCTCTTACTGCTGAATCCCACGCTGTATCCCAGTGTCAGGGCTCTCTGGTGTTGGTCTGAGGCCTGGTACCAATTTTCCATCATCTGTGATGAAATTAGAAAAAGGAAAGCCCTGCTGTGTGGTGAATTTTTTTAAATCAAAATCAGCTCATATTTAGGGTGCTAAAGTGTGGTCATAGAAAGGTAGATTATGGGGTATGTTTATGCTTCTAGTTGACAACTTTCCATCAGAGTGTTAAAGTTGTTGAAAGTTGACAGTTCCCTGAAACCCAAGGTCTGGGAACACTGTTGTATCTCCTGAGGTGGCACCAAGTCCCCAAAGTCGAAGCCTGTGAGTCATCCTTGACTTCTCCTTTCCCATCCCTCCACCCCTGTCACATTCAGACACTTAGCAAGTCCTGCCAAGTCAACCTTCTAAATATTTCTGGAATCTGTCCTCTCCCTCTGTCCTTGCTGCTAGCTCCTCAGGACAGGCTTTCTTTATTTTCCTGATGCTCCTGCAGCAAGAATCCCTTTTTAGTCTCCTTGCCGGTCTTCTTATACCCATACTGCAAGAGTGAGGTATTTGAAAAAAGAAAATAGCCATTTTCTAGAGGATAAATTTGTTGTGTTGTACAAGATTTCTCTAGCAAGAATGGCTTTCTTGTTGATCACCTTACTCTTGGGGTTCAAGTGTCCTTTCTCTACCCCATCGTTTGCAAAAAACTCAGGAATCTAAGATAGTTCTGCTGTCATTTCTTCTGTGAAGGCTTTACTACACTTCAAGATTGGATGCACCTTTTGCTTCTCTAAAAAAAAATGCCATTTGTTTAATACGTGTGTAGCATTTTAAAACACAAACATACAAAAGCATTTACAGAATAGTTGGTGTTCATCTTTTTAATGTCTGTCTTCTCTCCTGGACTCTGGACCATTTATGGTCATTTATTTTTTACCTTATGATGTTTCTACTAGCACTCTATGGAATTCATAGAAAGTGAGTACTTAATAAACATTTATTGGTTAATTTATGTGAAGTTATGATCACATGTCTAGTGCAGAAGGCTTACTGACTGCAGTGAAGTTTCCATGAGGCAATAGAACATTATTAGTATATAACGTTTAAAATGTCCAGAAATTCTTCAGTGCACATTACCAAAAAATCCTATTGACAACAATAATGTCTAAAAATGGTGTGAGGGGACTTTCAGGTATAAGTCAGTCATAGAGTGCTTGCTTAGCCTGCATAAAATCCTGAATTCAAGCCTTAGCAACACACACGTGCACACACACACACACACACACACACACACACACACACACACCCTACACTCAGAGTGTGGGAACTTATGAAAGGAAGAGTCCAATATCCAAAATACCCAGTTATGTGGAATATCCAGTTGCTTAATATGTTTCAAATAAAAGTGTTTGTAGAGAAATCTGAACTGTAGTTACAGCGACAAACTTCTCATTCTCTTATTTTTATTGCTGCTATTAAGAATACTTCCCTTGTCTGAAATAAGATCAAACTCAAAAGTAATTTTGAGCAAATCACGCTTTACTATGTGCAAGTTTTTATACCACCCAATTTCAGGTCTGTGTGCTTAAGCTAGTAAGAGATAGTTCTTCCAGTGTTTCTGACTGTGTTGCTTTCTGACGTTTTAATACAGTTTCCCATTAGTGTCCTTACCTAGTTACAGAATTTATCTCAGTTGTTAACAGTGTGATGCCTGGAAGTTTTGTTAGGACAGACCTAATTTTTAAGTGTAATTTTTATAAGTACTGTGTTAAAACCACATCTTAGTCATTTGGGTTGCCAGTTTCCCACTATTGGTAGAATGTGTCTTCAGCTTTTCCATTTTGCTGTTTGCCTGTTTGCTCATCTATCAAAATACTCTCTAGAACCACATACTCTCTAAAACTCCGTCTACTTAGGAAAGCCTAGTTTGGTTTTGCTGTTTTTTTTTCTTGGCTTGCATAATGAGTATTAGAGTTATTTAAAGATTCCATAAGCCAGTGTTGTCTCTCTTTTGTTCTGTGGTAATTCTGCTAAAGCAAGAGAGAGAGAGAGGGAAGAAGGGAAGGAGGAGAGAGAGAGAGAGAGAGAGAGAGAGAGAGAGAGAGAGAGAGAGAGAGAGAAAGGAAGAGAGAGAGAAAGAGAGTCCATGTTTCAAATACAGATATCTGTATGTACAAATATAAATTTGGCGGACTCTGTCACTGTCCACTTTTTCTGTTTTTGTTTTTATTTTGTTTCATGTTTCTGTGTTTTGCTTTTGTGAAATAGAGTTCTCGTTGACCTGAACCTCATCAAGTAAGCTAAGCTAGCTTTCTGTGGGGCCCCAGGGATGTACCTCTCTCTACCTCATTATTGGTGGATTTACAAGCATACATTACCATACTCAGCCTTTCAAAAACATTTTCTAAGTTACATTTATTTATTTTGTGGGTAGAGAGCTGGGAGATGTGCAGGGACAACTGTACCTGTGTGGCAATCAGGACAACTGGTGACAGCTTGGAGGATAAGTTCTTACCAAGTGGACCCCAGGGATTGAGCTCAGGTGCTTGAGCCATCAGGCTTGGCAAGCCTCACCCTTTCGAGCACGTACCTTAGCAGCCTTTGTACCTGGGTTCTGGGTACCTGAAAGACGAACATCACTGGCCACTCTCTCTCAGTTTTCAGTTCTGTCAGATGTTGAGTTTGTTCACTATCTTTTTGATAGTTGCTGTGTATTGGGTAGAGTATTAAATTGTATATCATCATTGATTAAGGAATAAATTCAGGAGCAGGTTGAAGTCAATGATGTGAGAAAACACTTTTGATTTTGTTTTTTAGAAGACAATTTTGTTTTGTCTTGTTTTTAGAGACAGCGTTTCACTGTGCAGCCTTGGCTGTCCTGGAACTCACTCTGTGTACCAGGCTAGCTTTGAACTCACAGAAATCCATTTTCCTCTGCCTCCCAAATGCTGGGATTAAAGGTGGGCACCACCATGCCCAGGTCAAAAACCATGAGAAATAGAAGAAAATTTTAATAAGGAAAATTCTTTGATTTTTTTTTGTAATTCCTATTTTAAAACAGTGCTTAATTTTTTCTTATTAAAAAGCTAGTAAGTTCTTCTGACATTCTTGTAGAGGATTTGAGTCCCTAGCACCTACTTAGTGGCTCACAGCTGTCTCTAAGTACAGTTCCAGAATATCCAACTCAGTTTTTTGGCCTCTGAAGACACCAGGCATGCACATGGTAACATTCACACATAAAGGCAAACCATACACATAAAAATAAATAAATCTTCAAAAATTGTTTTATGAAGTAGACTCTCCTGGTAGATAGCATAGATAAGAAGAATCAGAAAACAATATTTCATAATTTTGTCACTTAGAGATAACCACTAAGAGCAACGTGACTTATCCTGTGCTGTTCAGTTTACATATATGGAATCACAGGGGACATCACAAAAGCCTTCTGTGCCCAGGAAATGTAGATCTGTGTCCTAGAGCCTCATAGTGTGAGAGAGTGGGGGTGGGAGAAAGAAGCAGGGTGAGGAACACACACAGTTTGCATTCCTGAGTAATGGGGGACATTTTCAAAACACTTCGCAGATGCTGTATGGCTTTATCTTTAGAGCGAAAGAAACCATGGGGTCTCACACTGATGTCGGACAGCTTTGAATACCGCATCACTGATTGTTTTTGTTAGTGTTTCTAGATTTGTTTTTTGTTTACTTCTTTTATGTTACAACGTAATGGTCATTTGTGATTCCTTAAAAGGAAAGGACTTGCAGGGTTGCATTATTGGATGAGAATCTGATCGTAAGTACCTGAGTGGATTAGCGCTGCTGGCTGGGATAAAGTGACTCACGTTCTAAGGGTGTGGTAGTGCAGAGTTTTGGCGTGGAGCATAGGTCAGACTTGTTTCTCCTCTAAGACTGTGCAGACAGTCTTCATCACACGTGGCTTCCTAGTTTTGGCTGCTTTATCGTTTTTCCTCAAGAGAGGCCCGAGCTGGAAAACTGGGCTTTTACAGGTCAGAAATGGAAGGAGAACTGAATGTTGACAGTTGTCCAGAATGTTCCACACTGTATGTGACTCGAGCCAAAGCTGTTCACTTTTAAAAATACCTCTTAACTCTTCTATTCTTGGAATCAGAGTATCTTTTTCAAGCCCTTTTTGGTGAATTGCCGTGTGTCATTTTTCTAACCAGTCAAAGGACAAACACAAGAGGGCAAGAGATCAGTAGTCTTTAGCTTTTCAGTTTTCTATGTGTATGTGAATTTTCTGAGCATTTTTCTCAGTCTTCCCTCCCTCTGTGTGTGTGTGTGTGTGTGTGTGTGTGTGTGTGTGAGAGAGAGAGAGAGAGAGAGAGAGAGAGAGAGAGAGAAAGAGAGAGAGGGGGAGCGAGAAAGAGAGAGGGGGAGCGAGAAAGAGAGAGAGACAGAGAAATGTGTTTTGTTTGTATGGTGTGTGTGTATGTGGTGTGTGTATGATATATGTGTGGTGTGTGTCTATGTATGTGTATGTGTCTGGTGTGTATGTGTGGTGTGCGGTATTTTGTGTGCGTTGTTTCTGGTGTGTGTGTGGGGTAGGTGTGTTGTGTCTGATGTGTACTTTTTGGTATGTGTATGATGCATTTGGTATGTGTATGATGTATGTGTGGTCTGGTGTGTGTATGTGTGTTGTGTCTAGTGTGTGTATGTGTGTGGTCTTTTGTGTGTGTTGTGTCTGATGTGTGGGAAGGTGCTGTTTATGATATGTGTGTGTTGTGTATGTGTGGTATGTGTGTATGATGTGTCTGTGTATGGTGTGTGTGTGTGTGTGTGTGGTCTGCTGTATGTGTTGTGTCTGGTGTATATGTATGTGTGTTGTGTCTGGTGTGTATGTGTAGTGTGTGTGCGTTGTATCTGGTGTATATGTGTAATTTGTGTTTTGTGTGTTTGTGTGTGTGTGTGTGTGTGTTTGATGTATGTGTGTAGACACCAGGGGTAGTAGCACAGTGAGATCTACATTCCTGACCCTCACCTTTTCTGTAACACAGCAGAAGTTTAAATCTGCTCCCAACACTGCTTTCTGTCCCAGTGCTTTAAGGAAAGTACAAAGCCTTTCTCTGCTGGTCTTTTGCTCCTGTTTGTTTTGACTTGTATTTAAACATCTTTATTAAGATACAGTATGAACACCATAAAGTTCACCTGTGCAAGTATGTAGCTTAGTGGTCGTTCTAGTACGTTTACCACGATTGCACCACTATCCCCATGACCTAAATTTAGACTGTTTTCATCCCCTCGAAAGAAACCAAGTAGCCTGGGCAACTAATTGCTCTGTCTATTTGTGACTCTGTGGTTCAGCCTATTTCTCTATACTTCATACAAATGGAATCATGCAGCCTTCATGACTGGATTTTTTCATTTAGCAGAATTTTTTTGAGGTTTATCCAGCATAATATGTATCCATATTTTTCTTTCTCCATTAACTGATTGGTATTTCACTTGGTTTTGCCTTTTGGCTTTTATGAATGGTGGTGCAAGTCAAAAACAAGGACCATCTCATCAAGTTGCTGCTGTGTGAACTTTAACATGTCAGACTATGTAGAAGTTAGCTAGTAAGCCAGGAAGAGACATGTAAGAATTTCATAATGAATACACTATGACAGGTCTGGCCCTCTTGCTTCAGCATCAGTTACAGAGGCCTGCTTGCTCAGGGTTCTAAGCACCTTCTCTTCTACTTTGCTCCTGACCTTCTCTGGAGTTATCATTTTGAAACTTCCATCCATTCAGTAGCCATTTCCTGAATACTCACTGCGTGTCAGATTCAGCACTGAATGTGGTGGAGGTGATGAAAGGCAAAACGGACAGGTGCTTCCAGGTCAAAGCTGGTATTGCAGTCAGCTGCTCTGCACTCTCACTTGCTTGTGATGTCTTGGCCTGGGGTCCCCTTCTCCCCAAATGCATAGGTGTGGGGTTCTGAATTTTGACCCAGATGCTTTGAGTGGTGGACCTTAACTGTCGTTTAAGGAGATTCCTGTAAGCTAAAGAGTTTGCTGTGTCTGATAGAGACGTCAAGCCATAAGAAGGCGGTGATGAGCTGTGGCTGTGGTTGGTGAATTATTGTTTATTCAAATCTAGACCCGAGGAGTCTGCAGCTGGCGGGCAGGTCTCTTCTTTTGGCAGAAGCAGCGTTATGTTCCTTTTGAATTTTCAGAATGGTTAGGCATTAGTTCTGGACTTAGCAAAACTTACCAACTTCTCATTGATGCTGCTCTTCCCCGCCCCTCCCAGGTTTGTGGACCTAAAGATCCATAGGGTAACTCACAGCTTATTTCAGTCTTGTTGCTGTTGTCTTTCCTACAAAGCAAAAAATAGGGGGTTTTTAGGACTTTTCTTGTTTCTGCTTTAAAATATCATTTTCCTTATTTCCTTACAAAATGACATGCAGTTAGCCTAACTGAGTGAGGTTGCAACCTCCTCTCTTTACTGCCTCTGGTGCAGGCTAGATTTGAAGAGCTGCATTCCATAATGGGAAACTCAGCTAGTGCTTGCAGCAGGACGCTGGGACAATCCTAGATTCTGTTGTTCTACATTCCTTTGAAGGGTTCTTTGTGAATGTGAGCAAAGCAAGATGAAGGCATCCCAGAATCCCATCTACCACAGAGCCATCCTCAGTAGCAGATTTGCAGTCTAGTTGTCGCACCAGTTGTTATTGGCCATGTTCAGGAATGCTTCCATACGCAGAAGTTTTACTGTTCGCTTTATTTTCAACATTTACTGTAGTGCGAGTCACATCTTGTAAACTTGCTTAGTTTAGGGGATTCCCAGTTCATCTTGAAACAGTATTTTGGTTTAAAAAAAAACAAAAACAAAAAACCCTAACAGAACCACAGTTGCCAGATGCATATAAGTAGAAGCTGAAAGTAGATCCTGCAGCCCTGGAAGGAGATGAACTGTGGACTTGCTGCTAGGCACTACAGCTGGAGGAGTGCCCTGGTGAGGGACGCAGGACTTTGACTTCATGCCTTCCCCATTAGATTTGCATAAGGACTTTCCCTCACCTGAGGTTTCTGTTCATTTGATGTGTGGTGTATCTCTGACTTTCCACCAATAGCTGATGGGAAATGGTTTGTTTAATTGTGGGTTTCAGAGGTGCATGTCCCTAGGCATTGGACTCAACCTTTAATTAATTGAACTCTGTATCTTCGTGTTACTTTTAAGTCTTTCTGTCTTCCTCATTTCCTTTCCTGTCCCAGGTTGCAGACTCCTATTAGTGATGAGCCTGACTGGCTCTTCCTCCTTTGTATCCTTTTGCTCCATAACATGTCTCTGGTCAGGTCAGACACCTCAGATAGGACTTAGTTCCCTGAAAGTGTCCCTGGTTTTCCCTAAACTCCCAGTGTAGCTGGTGGTGCCCTTGGCCTTCTCATGTTCCTTCCTGACTTCACCCTGTGCGGTGTATGGTGTATGCCAACATGTTCTGTTTGTAGTGTGCAGTGGCTCACACACAAGGCTTCTCACATGAGAAGCAAGCACTGCATCCCTGGTCCCTCCGATAGGAATTCTTAAAGAAGTCACAGTCCATCAGGTATGATGCTGTGCGTTGCTTTTGCCCTGATGATAAGCTAGCGGAGGGGGCGATCCCAGGCAGTAAATAGTCAATAGTCTCCCATAAAGTCAGAGAAGTCCAGTTATGGAGAGTAGCGCATCCTAAACCTTTCCCGCTCCTGGGCCCTTTCTACCCAAGAAATATTCTGCAACGCCAAGTATATGAGCTTTATTAAAATAGATATGTCAGTGAGACATGTACCAATAATAAGCTGAATAATTATACTCTGAAACAGTTTTCTGAAATATATACAGTTTTATTATTTATTGAAGATGGGCCTGTGTATTCTATTGAGGTGGACAGGCTTGTTAACTTGTAAAAAGAATTAAATCTTGGCTGAGCATGTGATATAAAAGACAGTATTCTGTGTTTTCCAGAGTTGATCAGCATTTTGATTTTCTAGTTGTCAATGCTGAGAACACCGTTTTGAATAAATACCACAAAATGACAAAACATTTTTAGATGGGGCCACTTCAAAAATATTTTGAGACTCTGTCCTAACCCCTAGCTAGAATTTATTTGATGACTGTTTACAAAGCCCATCAGCAACTCAAAACGACAGCTTTAAAAAATCAAACACTAACACACCCGGGATTAGAGGTGAGCAGGAACCAACATCTGTCCCAACACTAGGAGTAACTGGGACCAGCGGGACCAGGCACACAGGAACTCCGCCAGCCCAGTGACTTGGGTTCCTTCCAGTCTGTCTGTGCTGGGGCCCAGAGCAGACCTTGGGCGCATGCTCTGCAGCCAGTCCCACAACACCCTGAGGAAGCTCCATTCCCAGGTGCTCTGACACACCCGGGATTAGAGCAAGTCCTGGACACACCATCACACCGGAAATGCAAGATTCAGATCTAAAATCACTTATCATGAT